>NC_048222.1:80727081-81027081 GCF_002007445.2 Ailuropoda melanoleuca | reverse complement strand
GATCGCAACAGACCTTCCACACAGCTACGTAACATGAACTGTCATTAGAAATTAAGGCATAACTTTGTGGCCCCATTCTACAGATGAGGAAGACAAGTCAGATCCAGAAAGTTTGTAGGACTTACCCAAGGTCTCACAGTGAATGAATTTGGGCTGAGACTCAGTCCTCTTGAGCCCCACACCCCTCCGCTGCTTTTTCAAAGTTTCAGGAAAGTCTTTTTTTTAAAATCTAAGTGCAATGATACAGTGAAAAAAAGCACCTACATATTGCTTGTGGCTATCCCCAGGAACATCTACTTCCACTAGAATAAGATCTCTTTGAGGAAAAGGACTTCTGATTACTTGCTTTTATATATTCAGCACTGAGCATATGCCAGTCCATTGTATATATGCACTGAATGTTGGTAGTTACAAGAGTTGACAACTCAAACTAACCTTAATTAAAGCTGATATAAAGCTAAAACTGTTTTAAAAATTCCGGTCAAGTGAAAAAGAGGATTTCCTTGGGGTTTAAAGTGCTTCATAACAGCTAATACGTATCGAGTACTTTCTATGTAATCAGGCACTGTTCTGTAATTTACATGGAGGAACTAATTTATTGTTTACCAAACAACGCCGGTGCTATTACTGTTCTCATTTTACAGACTGGAAAACTCAGGCAGAGTAGAAAAGGACTGTGTGATACCCAAGAGCGTGTAGTAAGCACCCAGCAGAGATTCGAGCCCAGACCGTAAGACAGCAGAACCCATGTTGTTAACATTGTGCTATGTTGCCTCTAGTTAGGTGCCTGACCAAAAGGGCAGATGCAGTCCTGAAGATACCATGCAATTCAGCAAGCCAAGTGTTGTTTGCTGTTTGTTCCTGGTCAGACTATAGGAACAAGGGCTATGAGGATCCCCTAAAACCATGCCAGAAACATCACTGCCCTAAGGAATACATCATCTTATGCATACAAGTTGCCCTAATGTTTGCCAAACGATTCAGTCCAAGGAATAGATGATCTGTCCACTAAGCACCAGTGAGGTGCTGAGACCGTCAGAAGTATAAGCCTGCAACCCAGAAAGGGATGTCACTAACAGATCAAGTCACGTTCCAGGAAGACACGATCTTTCCAGGGCCCTTCAGGGCCCTTCAGAAGTAAGGCCTTAATCTGATAGGGAGGGGGACACCATTATTAAAGTAGGAACCCATGGCAGTAAAGGCTCCCATCTGCAAATCTGCACAGAAACCTCCGATAGAATGCTGATTTTGTGGACCTAATACTCAACTCCACTCCTGAGCAAAGAAGTGAGGGAAAATTCCCTCCTGTAGTGGCCAAGATGGGATAGCCATAATTACAAGAACAGGAATGACTACGACCAAACATTTGTACAAGTCCTGAGGGCTGGCTTTGCCCCCCACCGCCTGCTAGATGTTGGTCCTTGTGGGGTGGCAGGCACCTGCAGGGTTGACCTGTGTGTGTTTCCCTCCTGCACACAAAAAGACAGGAGTGAGCTTGATGCCTTATTTATCGACGGGCTGCCATTCTGAAAAATCCAAAGCTGAGGGACCCGCTGCTGGTTAATGGGCATCCCCCATTAACCCTGACTCCCTGCTGGTGTTCACCTGTTAAGGGTGTGTAGCCCGCCCTCGGCCCCTGCTTCCCCAAACACATCCTGTTCCTACTGAGGCACCCACAGAATTTCAGGCTCCACAAAACATCATTCCACTGGAGCATTCAGAGAAACACATAAGCATATGAATTCAGTTCTGCAAACACATTTGTAGTAGTGCCCCAAATATGGCGCTTTTCACCCACCTCAATGGCCAAAGATCCATCTCACGAGAGCATATGTGGCACCCGTGCCAGTCACTCCTGATCGGGTGAAGTCTGACAATAAGTCAGATTGCGCAGAGCTGGTGCTAGCCTTATTTCTTTTTCTAAATTTATTGTGGAAAGTGAGGCGGAAAGATGACGAAAAGAGAGGAAAAAGCAGAAAGGGGAGGAGCAGATATGTGCCTGTACAAACAAGCCAATTCCAAAAGTCTTTTGTCTGTTCAAACGTACAAGAGACCACGAAGATAAAATTGAGGGAAAAACGCAAATGAAATGGTGCAGCTCTGAACGTTTTCAAAGAGCCCTAATGAAACCAGTTACAGCTCTGTGATGGTTTTCCTGTCGATGTACAGTGGGAAGGACATAGGGAGACTTGTCATTCTACCTGTCATTTACGAGCTAGAGGACCTGCGGAAGGTCACGTAATATTTCCGAGACTTAATCTAGTGATTGGTAAATTGGACCCTTAGACCGTCCTCATCAAGTTCTATAAGACCCATATGTAAAGCACCGAGCCTGGGTCGTAGAGCACAGGATTTGCTAAAGTAGGAGCTGCTCTCATTTCACGTCGAACACAGAGCAGCAGAGATGCGGGGGTCTCCCCACTCCCACTGAGGCAGCCAGCCGATCCCATACCACAAGGCCCTGGATTTAGGAGAGTCGTGATTTTCCTCTCTACTCCACCTATCCATAATCCTCAAATTATATTCTGTGAGTTCAACTTCCGCACTTTCTTATCATAAACTCCACAGGCGAAGTGTTCTGGGACCAAAAGGATCCTAGGAATTTGGCCTGGAGAACAAAAGCCCATCAGCTCACCCGCACTGAACAGAAGGAGGCTTGACTCCTCCATCAATCAGCCTAATAGCAGGGGAAAACGTCTCCACTGCTGTTCCCTGTGTTTGCAGATAAGCCAGGAACGGGGTGTGCAGTGTGCTGGGGGAGGGCAAACACCACGCCTAAGGATGCTAACGTGGCAGGAGTCATGCACCTGCCCTCAGGTCTGGCCCACACAGTCTTCCCACGGATTCTGAAAGCCAGTGGCCACAACACTGACCCCACAGCCAAGGCCTTGGTCCTTACATACAGCCCTGCTCATACCCTGCGCCTGCTCAAAATTCTCCACAGCCTCCATGTCCTGCCCCCTCAGGCCCAGGCTCCTCGATCTATGAGGGCCCATCATGATCTGACCCATTCCCACCGCTTCCTGCTTGATCCCATGGCCCCCTGATATCTGCCTTCTCTCCTGGTGTCCCCAGAGTTCCATAAACTGTGTATGTCTTGCCCCGGTGCCTCCAGCCCTACTGGCTTCCTTCCTGGAGTGCCTCACCTCCTCTCCCCAGAAGGACCAATCTCAACTTCGGCCAAGAGCCAGTGCCTGCTCTGCTTCCTCCGTGAAGCCCACCAAGGCAGCAGCCCAGAGCCATGTGGCAGCACCATCCGGCAGGCCTGGCTTCGAGCCCACCTCCCAGCTAACCAGCTCATTGTGGACCATTTACGTAACCTTTCCAGTCCTTGGTTGATACTTGGAAGATGGCAACAATAGTTAAGTGCCTCACGGACTGAATGGGGGACTAGATAAGAGCGCGTTTGTGAACACGCACTCAGCACAGTGCTTGGCACACAGTGAAACCTTTACGGGAAATCCCAGTTTCTATTTTAAAGGAGCCTCAGCCACTCTTAGTTGTTGACCCTCCACTTTTAAACCCTCATAAACGGCAGCTATGATTGTAATGATTATTCCCTGACTCTTCCAACCCTCTCTCACAAATTCCCGTAGTGCCTACAGCCTGTTCCACATCATTCAGTGTTACTCTTGCCGGTTTCTCCAATCTTAGCTTTGTCTAATTGCAGGCTTGCTCCCTTTGTTCACATCCAGAGAGAGGGGGGTGGGGGTAGACTCATGTCAACTGGATCATTTCTGCCACTAGGAACATGGAGGTTGTAGAAGTCAGATTCTCTGAGATGTGGTTTAGTTATCTAGAAACAGAGCAAGCAGCACTTGCCCTGCTTACCTTGTAACATTACGGCAGGGAGCAAAAATAAAGTGCTATGTGGACGAGCATGTTCGAACTGCAAAGCACTACACATGCCTAAGGAATCTGTTTATCTTATTTGCAAGCGTGCTGAAGATAATCTCTGTGGAGTTCACTTGGAAAATTACTCTAAACACTTTCGGCTCAATGAGGCCTGTGATTGTAATAGTCTATTTCTTAATTCCTAATTGGGCCCCTTGGGCTCATATGGCAGCAGCTGCCCAGCAGGGCCAATGACACCCAGTGAGAAAGGCCCGAGCAGAGCTGGAGGTGAAAGGTGGTGGGACCCACCACCCGGGTGAGAAGAGCTCATGGTGCCCCCTCAAAGCAGAGGAAACCCTACGTTCAGAGGCGCAGAGGTATCAAAGGGAACAAAAGAAGCTCACGGCAGAGTAAAGGGGGGGCTGGCAGAGAAAAGGGAATCTGGCAAACGGGGTCCAGCCTTACCCACCATGCTAAGGCGTCCAAACCCTATAGTGGCCGGGGGATCAAATCTCCTCTTCTCCCTTCCCAACCGGTAGGAATATTTCTCTTTGCTGCTGTTTACTTTGTTCAGGCAAAAAGCTGAGAACAAGACACAAATAATTATGTCACTCCCAAAGTGTAGGGACCATCTGGGGAGGCCTGGTGCCAATCCTGCATTTATCATGTGTGAGGTCAGGGAAATTGGGGAAAGAGGTGAGGGCCAGCAGAGAGGTTTGGGGACTGATGGCATTCTTCCTGTGTCCAACATGAGGGACAGCGCACTGAAGCAGGTGTCCTCCGTAATACATGTGCTGCCCCAATCTCAAACCCACGCCACCTCTACAGGCTGACATGGCAAATTACGTCCTTTCTGACTTTTGAGTGCCTTCCGGTATTTATCTCTTTCCTGAGCTTGTCCCAAAATAATATACCCTAAAAATAATCAATGAATTAAGTTTTTAGCAGCCACCTAGCATGACACACAGAGCTCCATTTCTTCATCGGGGTTGCAGAGAGGATGCAGTGGGCACGTATGGCCTGAGAGCATCCCCAGAGCATTGTGTATGCCCGGCATCGGCATAGGATGGTGAACAAGTAATCTCCATTGTTAGGAAGGGCTGAAGTCAGAAAAGGATTAGAATTATGGAGAGGAAACGTGGATCATACCTAAGATACATTTTCTATTGACTAGCCAATGTCACACATGTATGGGTGACATTACGTCCCAGAACACAATGCCAGAACCTTTATGTCTCCATGGTAACCCTGGCACATATCTGCTCAAGTAAATGTTCCCATACTGACTGGCTCATTTGGCAGGAGAACAGATCCATGTGCCAACCCATAGGCTGACCCAACAAGACCTCACAAGTAAAAAACCATAAGGCATTTTTAACAAAGTGTATTTTCTTCCTTGTTGTTCACCGTGACAAGCAATGACACTCTCCCGATATTCTAGGTACGTAATATGGACAGAAGACACCATGCGTCATGGAGGGTCTCAGCTCAACTCGATCTTGGCTGGGGGACCAATCTTTTTTCTCTTCCCAACATGGACTGGCAGACAAAGAAGAGAAAAAGTGTTTAGAACAAAGGAGAGGCATTTTACAGGACATCAAAATGTGGACCTCTTCAGGCTATGGGCCCGGCCTTCATTCTCTGTGCTGACAGGGCAGGTGAGGTAGTTACTACTCTTATAGTAATTATCGTTGGATGAATACATGAATTCATGAGAACTGAGATCATACTGAAAGAAGAGTATTTCTAACAGTTTCAACGTGAAATCTCTCTCCTTAGAAGCCTCGGACATTGGATGATTCCTTGCCTATTTTGCGATTCCTTGACCCGACATATGAATGCTATGCCACCACATGTAACAGAACCAAAGAATTCTATCCTGAGGAACACTTTATATCTTCTCTGGGGAAATAGTGCCACATCACAGAAGGAGTATGAAATTTAGAGGCAGAAAATCCAGATTTACATCCTGCCTTTGCCACTTACTGGCTGTGCAATCTTGGGCAAGTCATTTCATTTCTAGAAACATAACGGTTTCCTCAGCTGTTAACAATGGTACTAATTACCTAGTGGTTTAGACAATGAAAACAACAAGTGAAAGCATTTTGCAGCTGCAAAACATGGTACTAATGTTGGTTGTTATTAAACCAGCGAGCAAAGATAGTAACAGAAGTTTGTTAAGTCTCTGTCTACCCTTACTGGGGACTCAACATGTTTCTTCTACAACAAGAATAGAATGTATCTGCCAAGTATCCAGCAAGAAGTAGATGATGGGATTTTGCCTGTGTGAATACTTCGGTTATGAATTCCTGATTTCATAATCACATGGGAGAATGGATGAATGACTGTCTTCCCGTATCTGCTGAGTTATATAAGGATGATTTTAAACCAGGAAATATGGTGAACAATTCTCATGTATGTATTTTTCTTCCTATGACTGTTTAAAAAAAAAACCAGTTTTATGATTAATGGGCTTTAATGGAGTTAAATTATTGAGCTGTCAACAATGCATAAATAGAAAGACCACTGATGACCATTACCTATCACATATTTTATTTTATTACTTATTTTATTCCATATTACATTTATAACAACAACCTTCATTCTAAATCAAATTTTGATATGCTGTAAATTCCCGTAATTCTTTTATATTGCCTTAATTTCTGATGGACTCGTAAAGCATAAAGCACCACAAGTCAAAGGCAAGCAAAGGTCAAAAGATGACCCTATTTTAACTGTGTCTGACAGTAAATTTATATAATGTATATAAAGTCAGTCTCCATCGGTGGTATTTGGTTTGCTGTAATTATATTTACTTTTGAAATTTAGTGTCTGCTCATTTCCTTAGGTACTTGGTCTGCAATTAAGGCACTCTACCATTAGGTGGCAGTAGTGTCACAGTCATGCTCTATTCAAGTAAGCCTCTGTCTACAACTATTTCTTAGCTGAGAGGGAGAACCTAATTTTTCCTCCCTTAAAAAAAAAAAACGCTATATATGAAAAGAGCTACATTTCAACGGTATCTGAAAGACTACTTTAGTTTTTAATACTTAACATAAAGTAATATGAAACCATTACAAACTTTACATCAACTATTCATCCTTAATTACTCAGTCACTAATATAATCATTTGTCCCCCAGAACCAAATGCTGAATTTATCTCAAACTCACTAAAAATCCTCAGCTTGTATTCTGACATTTGCTCTTTTAGCCTTTGCTTCAACACACCCATGGGATGTGCTCCCTTGATGGCACAGCTGTGCTCCAGAACCACAACTCCGTTTTCTTACTAAGCTCTTAAGAGACAACCTGAGCGGGAGTCTTGCTTTGTTTCCCTGGCTGTTAGATTGGCTAGACGGCCTTTCAGAGTTGCCTGGCTCATCTCCCAGTGACAGACAGGTACAAGCACTTGTGGGCAGCAAACACCACAAATCCTTTCACTACAAGGAAGAAAGTGATGTTCCACTATTTCTTACGAAGGAAACATCTCTCCAGCCCAGGGGAATCCTGAGATGTTGGTTCATTTAAATATCATCTCTCTCTCTCTATCTCTCTCTCTCTTTCTCTGGTTCCCTTAGTAACGACTCTAACTCAGGATCAGGTACAAACTGTTTCACAACTGCTTTATAAAAGAGCTTTTATCTCTTATCACAAAACAGTGCACCTTGCAAACAGCATTTGTGCACATAGGTAGGTATGGTTTTAAATTCACATCTAGAGGGTTCCATCACGAGAATCAATCATGGGTAAGACACTTACAGCAGCTTTGGCCCTAAGCGGTACCCTCTTCAGCCCCTCTGCAGCCGTTCCACCCAGGACTTAGGTAGATAAACATCCACAGTCCCGGCAGGGGTCACTTCATTCATCTTCCAATTTTGCAAAGGAAAGTTTTAGGAAGTCAAATGAGAGTGTTGCATGTGGTCTTAGTTTTAACTTCTTAGTCTTTTCAAAAATTGGGATTCTTCTGACCAGATTTCCAAAGCAGGGGGTTGGAGAAGAGGCCTTAAATTGACCCACTCTGTAAAAATGCATATTTTAACTTTCAAAAATGTATCATCATAATCACCATTGTATCACATTTCACCATTGTACTAAACTAAGAACACAAAACAAGGAATCTTCGAGCTGGAATGGACATTTTTAACACTTGCACCAAGCTCCACAGCAGTGAGGCATCCTTTCTATAGCTTCATGACAAATGGTCATCCTGCTACTGCCTGATTATATTGCGTGGTCATTCACTCCTTTGCGGGGAGGGGAAGTCTACTGATAGGCAGCTCCGTTCACATGGAAATCCTTTCTGATGAGCATCTGCCTCATTACCACGCTCACTCCGAGCCCTCTCCAGTCCCCTGGAGTAAGTGAGCACACCCTTTCTCTCTTCCAAGGACCACCCAGCAGGATCTTGGATGCAACCTTCACACCTCCTGCATTGTTTTCTCCTCAGGCTAAATACAACTGCTTTCTTGAACTTCCTCACAAGACCCCTCTCATCTTAGGTGCCCTCTTCCAGGTATGCTGTGGGTGTCCGGGCACGTCAGGCTGTCGCCAGTACTGGACATGATGCTTCAGTGTGCAGAAGCACAAAGAGGCCAGACCAATGCCAGATATAAAGCAATGGTGTCCATCTATAAGGAGCTCTCTTGGGCTCCTGGGTTCCAATCTGCCTCTGATACTTACTTGAGACGTGCTTGGTTGGCTCATCTCTATAATGAAAACAGTGACTTCACAGGATTATTATTAATAAATGGAATTAAATCATATTGGATATGAACATATATAAGGTTATCTCATACAGTGACTGGCCCATGAGTATACTCTCAATGGCCTTGTAGCTAGTACCAGCAATGCTAATTGGAACACAACAAAATCAGGAGTTCAAGTAAACGAAAAACAGCTTTCTCAGATGAAGTACTATGGGGCTGTGTCTAGAGGTCAACACAATCAATTTCATTCTGTATTGTCTCAGCAACTCATTGATTCACGCATTCATTAAGTGAGCATAAGCTGAGCATATACTAGTGGCCCTTGGGATCCAAAAGACAAGTAAGAAGGCCCTGAGCGCAGGGAGTCTATGGCCCCAGCGACGAAGGACAGCTAGTGGGTTGGGTATGTCAGAGCTATGAGCACGGGGCTCTGGGAGCATGGAAGACGGGCCTCTAGTGGGGGTCGAGAGAAGGCTCCAGGAGGAGATGTCGCCACCCAGCCAAAAACCAAACCTAACCACCACTGCAACCTCGGTTCCTATCTCTGACACTCACATTAAGACCTAGACTGAACAGGCAGCTTGCCTAGATCCCAGAATGTCTGGGTCCATATGGGGCTGATGGCTGCCACTGTCTCCACCGTCAGCTCAAGCAGAATTCCAAAGAGGCTTTCGAGGCCTGGCTCAGACATCACCTAGCACCTTGTCCAGCCCAGGGTCAGGTAGAAGCATTCCTTGCATCTTTTCAGCTCAGGCTGGCATGCCCATGGCACAGGGTGCCAAAGTGTAGGCAGGTGGCTTTGGTATAAATTTAGAGCCCTTTGCTTCCTCTGCCCACTCATAACTTCACACTTTTCCCGGAGCTGCCTTCGCCTGGAACAGCTTCCCTAAAAGAAACATGAAACCTCTTCTCTTTTTCTCTTCAAAAAAAAGAAAACAACAAAAAAACAAAAAAAAACTCCTTTGAGCCCATCTGCTCTGGAAAGCCATCCAGATTCAATGGTTGTTTTTCCACAAGGCCAACATCACAGGTCCCCAGGTGTTCTCCAAATCCTGCAGAAATCCCTTCAGTCTGTCCCGAAGCAGCAGGGGAGTAAGGCAGGGAAAGGCTGCTACAGTTACATAAGAACTAACAGGTGACGGAGGGTCTCCCACAGCCGTAATGACTAGTTGAGATACAGTGGGAGAGGGGGAGGAGGAGGCAAAGGATATGCCTGAGAGCCAGGAGTTCTGGGTTTATGACTTCATCCTTCCATTAAGTAGCATGTGACCTTGGACCAGGCACCCCGCCTTCACACATCTCAGCTTTCTTATCTGAGCAACTAGGAAGCCTTGACAAGAAGAGGTTAAGACAGGTTTTCCTTCCCTACAACCAGAGATTATGAAGGCATCCGTTCTTCCTGAGACCAGGACAACTGCTTCAGCCCCTAGTCCTAATCCTCTTCTGTCTAGAGCCAGGCAAGTAAGAAGTTAATGTTCTCAGTCTGTAAGTAGTTCCTGCTGTTGCAGATAAAATTAAATGGCATGGCTATTTTGGTGGAAAATCAGGTAAAAATGCTGAAAAATAAACTCTCCGTCAAATGCCAGCCCCCCTCCACCCGCCCCATGTTCTTTTTTTATGCCCATTTGGTATTTGTTTTTAATTCTGGCTGATTGTCAATTTAAAAACCTGATGCATAGAGTGGCTTGCTATTCCGGAGGCGTTATTTTAAGATGAAACAATGTAAATTCTGACTTTGGATGGCAGATGGCTGGCAGTTCACTGTTTGGCAAACCAACTGGTATGGTATGTTGGAAATTCAGAGCAGCAGGTATGCAGTTCAATTTGAAACCACCACAGATGCTCGGAGGGAGCGGGGGAGGGGCACAAGCTGGTCAGGAAATTAAGAACAGTACTCTGAGCTCAGAGGGGAAAAAAAGATGATAATTAGCTGAAAGTTTGCTTCTTCCAGTCTCTACTTTTTCTTTTTTCTTTCTGTCTTTATTTTCTTTTCTTTTCTTCTTTTTTGTTTTTTTGTTTCATTTGTTTGGTTTGGTTTAGTTTTGGCTGCTTCTTAGAAAACCAGGAAGACCCTTAGAAGTCAGTCCAGTGAAAAGCTAATTTTTCTTCATAGCTGTTTGGCAAAGCTCAGCCTCAGTGAGGAATTCAAAGGTGAGGAAAAAGCCGATAAGGAGAAGCTCAAACATGTTCTTCAAGAGAGATGCGCCAAGAGCCATGTTACGTAAGAAGCCCACCTGCGAGATGATTTTTAAGACAGGATCAATTAATGATATTTCAAGAAGGAAGGATTCACAGTTTAGGAAAGACCTACACACATGAAACTGAGGACTCCAGTGTTTCTACATCCAGGGAATTTCCCAAAACAGAGTCGGAGGGAGGTAATGTCTACTATGCATTTCAATCAGATTCTAGGTGGGATTAGATGGTATCTGGCATACCCATCTGCAGAGGGACTGAACTCTGCCCAGACACACCCATCACTGAAAGTCTATTCAAAGTCGGTGAGGGCACAGTCTACTTTTAAAGAAGGTCATTCAGGCTGCAAATCTCAAATTGTCAGACTCCTGTCAAAAGGCATGTCAAAACAAGTCATTAGAACAAGAACTCGATGTGTGTGTGTGTGTGTGTGTGTGTGTGTGTGTGTGTGTATGAAAATCGAGCTATTTCTCATTTCCTCCAAACTTGTCTGATGGCTAGAAGGAAAGCAGGGGGGTATCTAAGTGCCCTACAAGTCTTTTCCTATGGTACCAAAAGTGAACAGGAGACCTCACAGAGGAACTGGAATGGAGACCTACCACATAGAATTTTGAGACTAACAATATCTCTCAAACAATCCTTGTATTGAGGGTCCTCTGATGCATTCAAGGCTTGAGGAACTTGCTTCGATGATGCTGGAAGGTAGCAAAACTCCCACTTTGGATGTACATGGGTTACAACCCAACTAAATTCAGAGCACCACAGTCCTAATGACTAAATAACTCAAAAGGCTGGGACAATCCTGGTCACTATATTGCATGCAGGTGTTCTGGCCAGAAAAGAAAGCTAATTAAAATTCCAATTCATAATGTAATTGCTCATCTGGACTTTCAGTAATGAGCAAAGGGTCTCTGGGTTTTAAAATACTACTACTAGTATGGTGCGCCATTGCTACAGCAGAGCATGTCCAGGAAGAAGTCTGGAGCAAGCCTGCACATTTCTTTGCTTCCTCACACATGCTGAGTTGAGTAACTAACTAAGTGTGGTGTTCTTCCTCTCAGCAAACATGGAGCAGCCACAAGGTGTGGTTGTAGGCACTGGAGGCCATGCAGATGAATCAGACATGATTTTTACCCTAAAGAATTTTCCAGTCTAAGAGGAATAATAAAGTGTGAATAAATATAATCTCTTATGGAGCTCGGTAGGGCCTGGAGGAAAGGGACAGATAAGGAACAGAGGGAACTCTGCACTTGGCATTTCCTGAGAGGTTCACTCTTCCCTAGCAGGAGGGAGGCCCTCACACGCACTCTGACAGACATTGGCCCCCTGGGTCACGGTGGGGACAAAGTCTCAAGACTTTCCCTCCATCTTATGGCCTGGAGAAGTAAACCCCACTTGGCCATGTTCCCTCATCATCTTCCTGAGAACCTGGTTTAAAACTCTGAGAAGGGGCTGGATCAAGATGGATCCCCAGCTTGAAAATAAATCAGGAACTGCTGTGCTTCAAATATAAAACTACCCGAAAGACAAAGAAATCTAAGGAAGCAGGAAACAGATGACAGGAGAATGGACGTTTCTGGGGGAAAAATGTGCTTGTTATATCACCAACCACCAAATGCGAACCACACCATTGAAAGAGGCTGGCGAGGGTCCCTGAATATATTTCTTGTAAGTGCTCTTAACACCAAATGGATCAAAAAAAATTTTTTTTCTCTGAGATGCTGCAAAAACAGCATGTCCTTCTGTTGTTTCAAAAATGACATTTAAGCAGCAATGAAGCTGAGTGTACGCGGGGGTGAGGGGGCAGGGGCAGGGACAGAACAAAAGAGCTGGGGGCCAGGAGGGGTGGGGCACATCAGGGACAGCATAGACTGGCGGAGAAAACTGTGTTTGAAAATGGACAAGGGGGAGAAAAGAAGGGACAGGAGGCCAGGAGAGAAATCTGGACCAGTGTGCATACACTTGATTTTCTAGTCTCTCAAGCAACATTTTACAAAAGGGCCCCAATTTGAGGCCACCTCCCCCTCGGGAGACAATGGTGGGGGAGGAGGGAGAAGAGGCCTCTCTGTAAAGCCTGGACTTTAAGGAGACTGCTTGCCTAGAAGTCATGTCCATGAAAAGAGCCCATCACATATATGAAGAGAAAATAACTGAGGGGTGAAAAACTCAGAAACAGGAATGGAGCCAAGGTGTCACAATGACCCCCTCCCCCATCCCACCACCTACACTGTTAAAGATTCCACACCCACATTTTTCACTTCAATTTCTTTGCTTATGATATCACTGTAAATGGATATTTCTATTTGTCTTAGTATCTGTAGGTAAATTTTTAAGGAGAAACACATTCTCAACAGTGCAGAAGAATGCTATGAAGCTCCTCCCAGAGGGGGCAGAGGGAATGAGAACAAGTTATCACAAAGTATTTTTCTTTGGCCAGAGGTCATGTTTCCATTGGCAGGGAGCTCCCAATTAAGGGTAATTATTTATGGCGAATCTACATTGTACCAGACACCAAAGGCTTTACATTATTACATTAATCCTACAGCAACAAAATGATGCAGGGATTGTTATACCCATTTTACAGGTCCGAGAGGTTAGCTAGCTTGTCCCAGTCTCCTGGCAAGTTAGGACAAAGCAGGATAGAAAGTCCTAGGCTCTCTCAATTCCAAATCCAAGAAAGTCCAAGATTTATTCTCTGTTTCCTCACAAACAAGAGATTCAAACAAAGTGAAACAATGAAATAGGAAATGAGGGAAAGACAAACCACATATCTCATGTGAAGGAAACTATTTCCCTCACCAGGAAATGAAAGGAAGACAGTGGGAAGAAAAAACAAGAAAAGAACACATTTTTGCCCTGAAGGGTGACAGTGTGATATTAAAAAGTTGAAATTTTAAAACACATAAATGAGGGAAATATTTTTCACATTTCAAAAGTCATATTTATTTGACAAAGTGATTTTCTGAAGTTACTTTAAATAGATGGCTTCTCAAGTACATTTAAGCCAAGAGCCAAATAAACATTTTCCACATGTAACTTGAAGGAGACAGGTGGGTTCCTGAGAAGGAAGGAAAATATGAGTCCTCAAATGTCTCAGCTGTCTTCCCCAGAATTAATTTTTATTTGCATCCAGAGTTTCCAGTCTTCAGGAATCCTAATAAGATGAAGAAATAGACTTATGCACTCCCAACACCCAGGACATAATGGTCTGATAATAATGGGAGATTCAAAGGAGAAGTTACCTATTTCACAGGTGTGTCCACAGCCACAACCACAAAACTGAAGTTACAGCCTAAAGAGTTGAAAGAAAAGACCTGGAACCACAAATCCCAACTCCAAGTCTTTCAAACAAAAGTTTAATAAACTTTAGAGACAGGCCCCAGAGCCTTTCGGCCAAGGCAGAAACACAGCATCATTAATATGTCTCATAACAGCTAAGACAGTCACTGATCTCAGCTAAATCTTCCCCCAACACATTGCATTTCAAAAGGCCTGTTATCTCAGAAAAGGTTGCATTAAGTGTCTCTTGTAATTATGTCTCCAAGAAACAATACTCTTCTCCTCATTAAATGTTTCAGTGGGTGGCCCTGCTGAAGGCGGCAGGAACTTAACCCCAGAGCCACAGAGCCTGAGAGGACAAAAGAAGAGGTCACCAAGGAGTTGCCCAACTCTATTAGCTGGGGTGAGGCTGTTTATTGGGTTGAAAACAGCTTTAATTAGGGACCTAGCAAAAGAAGCAGATAAGTTATTGCTATATAAAGTGCTTTAATAGACAAAGGCACTGGAAGTCACAAGCTTACCCAACTACTTTCCATCCTGGTTGTGGTTCAAAGTGGCAGGCTGTGAACTCTAAAAGCCAATTCAACAGTTGCAACTCGTTATCTCCATGTTACAGGCAGCAGAAACACTCTCCTCCCACTAGAGGGTGAAGTCCACCCATACCACGGCCAGACTCTGTGTCCCTGGCACCCCAATGAACAGCCAGACTCTTTGGAAATAGGATGAGTTATCAAAAGAATTGCCTATGGACTGGCGTTCTAATCCAGAAGCAGAGAATTTCATGTCATTCCACAAACATTTATCAAGTAGATGTTGTGCACAGGACAGTGTGAAGTGTTGTTGCTGGAGATTCAACAGCAAGTCCTGCCTTCCACCAGCTTAAAACCCCACTGGGGGACTCTAGGAGGAGAGAAGCTACAGTGATATTCTCCCAATGCCTCATGGAAAAAAATTACAGAGAAGTTACGTGCAAAACCAAGAATGCATGGACAACACTTAACAACAAAACTAGGTGACACAGCATCCCCATAAATTCCCAAACACAAGCCATTGGTCCAAACGACCAACAGCCAGCCACAAGGTATGCGATGTGTATCATTGGCATCTAGGCTAGAGAAGGCAGAGGGAAAGGACAGGGCATCTGATGCACCTGAGAATAAGACACCAAAATAACCAACAGGAATTTACTGGAAAGGACAGATGGCCAAGTTGAGAACAGAGGCGAAAACTGGGAACAGTTCTGCTCACTCTAATAGTAGAAGCATTTAAGGACCTGTTTTAGAAGATCTGAAGTAAAGAGGTTGGAGCTGCATGGTTTCCATGAACGTTCAACGAACTCTTCTAGGACTCCACTGCTGGGAGTGGAATCAAAATTGATCAGATAGAAATTACAGAGATAAAGGAAAGATACAGTCTGGATAAAAATAGAGGAGGGGAACAGAAACAGGAAATCTCAAAAAGAAAACTACCATATTTTTTTTAACACTAAGTGAAACACCAGAAGAAGGAGCTCTGTTAAATCAGAAAGCTAAATAAACCAATCCTCTTCCTAAAAATTCAGGAAAAGTAAATTCACATGAAAATTCACATTTTGCAAAAGAAACCACATTTAAGAACACCCTCCTCTTGGGGAGCTCAGTAGGGGAACTGGGAAATGGGATTTTCTGTGGCAGTGTACAAATCTATTATCAAAAAAAAAAAAAAAAAGAATTAGGAGCAGAATATCATCCCAACAGATAATAAAGGCATTCCAGAAAGATGGGCTCAGAAAATTGTAGTATTTTTTCAAAATCAACTAAACGCCTTAAGAAAATGATGCAAGATCTGACATACTATTTAAAAAAAAATTTAGAAATGAAAGCTAAATGAGAAGGAACACAGAAGTTAATACATAAAACAAATGATGCTTATGGGTAAATAGAAGGTAAAATTAATAAAATGTTTTAAAAATCAAAAAGAAATAAAGAGATAAAAAGGATCTCAAAAAAGGGACAAATATTGAAGTTAGGAAAAGAAGATCCAACCAGTGGTGAATAGGAGTGTCTTTAAAAAAGAAAATCTAGGCAAGGAAAGAGAAAAATATTAAAATGTATGACTCAAGACAATTTTCCTGAAATTTTTAAAAAAGATTTGAAACTATATATTGAAAGAGCATACCATATACCCAATATTATCAACCCCGAATGATCAACATATACACATTATCTTATAAAATTACTAGACTTTAAAAATAAAGAAAAATATCTTTATAATTCATGACTTATAAAGGAAAGAAAATTAGATTACCATATGCTTTTGACAGCAATATTTTATGCTAGAAGAAACTGGACTATTTTCTTGTATTTTAAATATTCATATTTATGATAGTTAAGGAAAAAATTTGCACTAAAAGGATTTTATATCCAGCAAAACTGACTTCATGTATTAAAAAAACAAGCTGTTACCAACAAACAAGAGAATTTTGTCCCATGAGATGAACCCTTACTAAGGAATCTACTAGAAAATTAACTTCGGACAACCAAAATGACCAAATTGGCATCAACATTAAGAATAGTGAGTATTAAATATACAGCTATAGAAATAAAACTAAATGGCAGTTAAAAGGGACAGATTTGGCTAAATGACTGGATAGTACAAATATAATACAATCATTAAAAATTGGGGGAAGAAAAGAGAATAGGGATATAAAAAAATTTTAACTGTTTTCAGTAATCACAACTGGTGGTAGTATTATTATATTATTGTTATTCTGAGCCTTTTAAAATAATAATGGGATATTCTCATTCTAATTCCGTGTTTTTAAGAACCAGGATTCTTGGGGCACCTGGGTGGCCCAGTGGGTTAAGCATCTGACTCTTGATTTCAGGGTCATGATCCCAGGGTCATGACGTAGAGCCCTGCTTTGGGCTCTGCACTGGGCATGACACCTGCTTGGAATTCTCTCTCTTTCTCTCTCTAGCCCACCTCCTCCTCTCTCCCTCCCCCCGCTCTCAAAAAACCCCAAAAAACAAACAAAAACAACAACAACAACAAAAATGAAAACCAGGATTCTTGGCTTGGAATAAAGGAGATATAAATGCAATATAAAACAGTTAAGTAGAAACTCTACAGTTTTGAATCTCAGTCTGAAATAGTTTGAACTCACAAAGTATTTGATCAGACACATTCCATACACACACACACACACACACAGTCACTACATAAGTGTATGCTATGTCTGATGAACAAGTTAGAAACAATGACCAACCCAGTGAGAATAAGCATCCATAGCATCCAGTCTTGAAATACCTTTTCCCATTAAAAGAAACCAGGCTTCTTGAAGAAATGGCTAATTCCAGGTGTGGGACAGGAAATACACAATAGGATCTTGGAGAGTGTTCAATTACAAGACAGTAAGAAAGATCAGTAACTTCCTGAGGTCATGTCAAAACGACCCAGGAGCCAAGCGAAGGCACTCTAACTGGCAATGAATTGGAACCCATTAAATACATGTAAATACGTGAGTTCATAATACTATTTAAAAAGAACTAATTGGTTGTATTTTAAGGATGACAGGAAGCCAACTTAAAATCTTAAAAACGGGGCCTATAAATGCACTGAATATTTACTCTCCCTTTCCTATAAGAACTGTGCCACTGGGTAACCAAATGATAGATGGATGGGAGCTTCTCCTCAAAAAATTATCCCAGCTATTAAATGAAAACAAAATTATAGAGTTAGAATTACACCACTTTGCAGCCATCAGTGAAGTGGTGGATCTAGACATTAAGCATCACTGAGTGTTAACGTGATAAAGTAAAAACCACACGTTATGTGCTTCCTGATGAAAAACACCATTGCCTTGTCAAAGAGATTGAGCCCGTGTGTGGTTAAGCCCCTGGATGCAGCTGCCAATGTGCAGGAGATACAAAAGACAGAGGAATACGCTGAATGGCAACACATATATGCAAGCTTGTGGGATTCTACAGATTAAAAAAGAACAGGTGCTTCCATAGAAAAAGTGTAAGGAAACAAAAGAATGGAAGGGATGCTGCACCTCTTAAAAAAGACTTAAATACATACCTTTTTTATTGTTGTTTTAATGAGCAAGGCTAAAAAGAGCAGTGAGGAATGCAAACCTGGGTGACAAATCCACAGAGAAACGCAAGAGAGTAATTACTATAAAGATTGAGACGCTATGATTGCAATGGAGCAAATAGAAGGGCTTTCAGGGTGGCCGGCAAAGTTCTGTGGTAACAAGAGTGTTTGCCTTACAAAAATTGACTAAGTATAGATTTTAGTATTGACTTCTGTATCTCTTCGATTTTATAATAAAAAGATGAAAACAGAATTTTAAAAATTCCAATAGGGATCAGTTTTAAAGTATCTTCAGAGTGCTCTGGGTTCTACCTAGATAAAAACTAAGAGATAAGACTGCCAATTAAAGAGTTAACAGTAGTGAAGGCCTAGATTTCCTGACTCTAACCACTCCTTCTTCACCACTGAGGCCATTTAATCCCAGCTCCCCAGATAGACTAAGGTCAACAGCTCAGTGCTCTGGGCTGCTGGCCATCCTGGCCATCATGAACAGGCTCTTTCTTCAAATCGTCAAGATACCAGTTTTCCTTTTGTTGAGACTACGCAGAACCGCAGTTCCCATGGAATAGGGCAGCCCTTATCATCTCCAAATCTCTAAGAAATTAGATTTCTACTTTGAATCCTAGTCCCATGACTTTTGGGTCTCCCTGATGCAGGCGATCTGCCTGGCTAGACCTCTGACAATTCCCTGTTTCTGGGACCCCCCCCCAAAGCCAGTCATCTGCCTTCTGCAAAGAGTCTTCAGCCAGCCAGGACTTCTAGGTGCTGCCTATTTCCAAGAGTCACCCTGATGGCATGATTTCCCAAAGGAGGACTGTCCTGCTGCAGCTCAGGCCCTCCGCTGTCATTTCTGTTCTGAAGGAATTTATCTATTAGGCAACTTCTCCAACTTCAGTGCAGTTTCTTTTTCTTCAACACAGCACACCATCCAAGCCAGATTTTTCTGACCCTTATACATGACTCACAGTCAAAGACTCATTCATTTGCAGATGTCGAAGTGCCCTCAGCCAGATCATCTTTCTAAATTACCTCATTTGCTTTTGTTAGGAAATTGAGCATCAAAGAAGTGATGGCGGGTTTGGCAGGTCCCACATCTATCAGTGACAAAGCCTGAGCCAGAACCCAGGATTCTCTGACAATGATTTTCTCCCTCGTACCTATCCATCCATCCTTGCCCATTGTCTCTTTTCAAACATGCACTAACAATCAGCACTTCCATGCAAGTTGTCATTAGCTCAGCACCAGGAATGATGTTAGGCAGGGACAGATGGTGCTAAGGGCTGGTGGAGCATCTTGGTGCTATAGGTTAATGAACAAGGTACACACAGTCCTGCCCTAACACAAAGATTTATGGGGAGGATGATAAACAAGAAGTTACTGTAGAACATGCTAAATGTAGACAGAGATTCTCTCAATGACCAAATTCTACTCAGACTCCCCTGAACTCTTTTTCAACTAGGCCTGGCTTTTGGCTTCTATGTCCATCTCTGTGTTGTTCAATTTTAGCAAGAATTGTGCTAAATTAGTTTAACCAGAATCCCCCACTGTCAACATGTGATCACCCTCGATATCTGATCATGTTCCTCATTCCCTACCACAAGTAGGTAATGTCTGATTGACTGGCCAGCCTTCAGCAAAGAATCCTGTTAAGCTGGTTTAGCCAGAATCTCATTAACCTTGATGTTTCCTCTTAGTAACTTTCCATTCTGGGATCCCCACCCTGATCCTTGGCTACAAATTCCTACTTGCCCATGCTACATTTGAAGCTGAGTCTAATCTCTTTCCCCCCACTGCAATACCTTATTGCAGTAGCCCCTACACCTATCACCATGCCCCCTATTGAATAAAGTTTTCCTTACCGTCTTCAACAAGTGGTATGAATACTTTTTCTAAATAACAATGCCATAGTACAGAAAGGACATGGTGCTATCAACATACACATGTGAAAATCTATAAAAAGCTATAAAAGTCTGCATTGCCCATATATACAGCAATTCCCCTTCTCAGAACTTATCCTATGGAAATAATCATGGCTACATAAAAAGATTTTGCTACATTATGCTTATCACAGTAGCATTTACAATCATGAATTGTTAGAAACAACACAAATGTCAAACAATACTGGATTGGTAAAATTATGGCATATCCAACCAAAAAATAATATGGGAAAATAACATGTAATGGTATGAAAAGATATTCATAAAACATTGATCATGAAAACATGTATTAAAAAACAGAATGTATACTAAAAATTTAAATAAATAACAGAACGCATACTAGGATTCTATTGTTTAAACAATTTATTCCCACAGAGAAAGGAACAAAAGTTTACTTACCAAAATGTTTCAAAATAGGATTATTAAAGGTAATTTTTATTCTCTTCTTTTTGCTTATTTGTATTTTCTACAATAAACATACATTAGTTGTGTAATAAATTAAAACAAAATTTCCTTCCTCCAGTAAACTCCTTAAAAACAAACTCATCTGATTGTATCACTTACTCATTGTCATTGCCTGTTCTTGCTCTATAATTTGATCTTGCAAACAATGTGGATTCCACCAACTTAGAGAGAAAGTCCAAAGCAAATGCATTATAATTTAATTAATGTCTTAACAGGACCTTCAGTGAGCTGGTTTCTCTGCAAATTAGAAGATGAGCTTTCCTAGGTACAAGAAAATCCTCACTCAGGGCTTAAAAAAACCAATAAATTTAAACTCTAGTGCTAACCAAAGATATACAAAACAAAATAAAGTACAATTTTATGCTTATTATATCAACAAACATTATTTTAAAAAGCATCAAGGCTGGTAAGATGTAATAAGAAAATTGCATGGACGCACCCTGTAGATAGGCTCAGCAATAGCCCCACCCACTGACATGCTCCAACAGTCACAGCCCCACCCCACAGCTAAGGCTGGGGCCCAGCACTGCCCACCAACACACTACAGCTATGATCCACTACAACAGAAAAGTGCACATAGCTTACATAGGTGACACCCCTAAACACCTACCATTAGTGACTAAGGGAGATTCTGCTTCTGGATCCCACAGGACATCTCTTATATAAGGCTACTCCTTGAAAACTGGGAGAGGTAGCTGATTTATCTAGCATATCCAAACAAACACAGAAAGTCAGGCAAGTGAGGAGACAAAGGAGTATTTTGGAAACAAAAGAACAAAGAAAAAAACTCAATGAAATGGAAGTAAGTAATCTATTTGATAAAGAGCTCAAAGTAATGATTACACAGTGAGAACTTCAACAAAGAAATACAAAATCTAAGAAGGTACCAAACAGAAGTTATAACTGAACTGAAAAATACACTGCAGGGGTTCAACAGCAGAATATTCATTCAAGAATGAAGAAGCAAGCTGGAAGACAAAACAATGAAACTCACCAAGACAGAGCAACAAAATAAAAAAAGAATTAAGTGAAGATAACTTATGGAAACTTTGGGCCAGCATCAAGCAGAATAACACTCCTATTGTAAGGACCTCAGAAGGAGAAAAGAAAGAAAAAGGTCCAGAAAAATTATTTGAAAAAATAATGGCTGAAAACTTCCCTAGTCTGGAGAAGAAATCAGACACCCATGTCCAGAAAGCACAGGGAATTCCAAATACGATAAACCCAAAGAGAGCCACACCATGATACATTATAATTAAAATGGTAAAAGTTAAAGGAAAAGAGAAAATCCTAAAAGCAGCAAAAGAAAAACAACTTTCAATGAACAGGGGAAATCCCATAAGGTTATCACCAGATTTTTCAGCAGAAACTTTACAGGCCAGAAATGAGGGGCATGGCATATTCAAGTGTAGAAAGGAATTAAAAGTCCATCCAAGAATTTTCTACCTGGCAAGATTATCATTCAGAATTGAAGGGGAGATTGAGAGCTTTCCAGATAAGCAAAACCTAAAGGAGTTCATCACCATGAAACTGGCCCTACAAAAATTCTTAAAGAGACTTCTTTAAGGCAAAAAAAAAAAAAAAAAAGGCACTAATTAATGAGAAAACATATGAAAGTAATCTCATTGGAAGTGGCAAATGTATAACAATGGTAGTGGATAAGGCAAGAGTAAAGATTAAAAGACAAAGAAGTAAACTTTACTACTACGTGAAATAAAAAGATGTAAAACGTGTCTTCAAAAATATAAAGTGGTGGGAGGAGTAAAAAGGTAAAGCTTTGAAATATGTTTAAGTTGTTATCAACTTAAAACAGACTACTATTTACATTGGATATTTGGTATGAACCTCAAGGTACCACAAAGAAAAAAATTTACAATACACAAAAGAAAATGAGAAAGGGATCTAAACACAACACCAAAGAAAGCCATCAACCCACAAGAGAAGAGAAAAAAGGAACAAAGCAGAACTAAAAAAAACAGCCAGAAAACAATTAACAAAATGACTAAGTACATACTTATTAATAATTACTTTAAATGTAAATGGACTAATTGCACCAATCAAAAAACACAAGGTATGATGCACACTGGGTGTTATACGTAACTAGCACTGAACGCTACATCAAAAACTAGCAATGTACTATACAGTGGCTAACTGAACATAAAAAAAAAAAAAGGAACAAATAAATAAAGGCAAGAAGAATAAAAACATACTTGGTCCCTAAATATTCACTGTTCAAATCTGATTACAATTTGAGCTTAAAACAGCTGCTATTTTTTTCTCCAAATATTGTTACTATTTAGCCCAAGCTTTGTTCTTATTGCACTTTTGATATAAACTAAAAATATGAAATTTAGAATAAACAAAATATTTCATCTAAAGAAAAAAAAACACAGGGTAGCTGAATGGGTAAAAAACAAACAAACAAAAAACCAAGACCCATCTATATGCTGCCTACAAGAGTCTTACTTCAGAAGTAAGGACACACATAGACTGCAAGTGAAGGGTTGGAGAAAGATATTCTGTGCAAATGGAAATGAAAAGAAACCAGGAGTGGCTACACTTGTATCATACAAAGGAGACTTTAAGAACTGTAATAAAGACAAAGAAGGGCATTACATAATGATAAAGGGTTAATCCAGCAGGAAGACATAGGTGCCCCCAAATATATAAAGCAAATACTAACAGACTTAAAGAAATTGAAAGCAATACAATAATAGTAAGAGACTATTTAATATCCTTCTTTCATCAATGAATAGATGATCCAAACAAAAAAAATCTGTAGGTAACACTGGCCTTACATAACACATTAGACCACATGCACATAATAGATATATACAGAACATTCTTTCCAAAGTAGCAGAATACACATTCTTCTGAAGTGCACATCGACCATTCTCCAGGGTAGATCACATATTTGGCCACAAAAGGAGTTTCAAAAGATTCAAGAAAACTGAAATCATGTCAAGCATCTTTTCTGACCATAATGGTATGAATATGAAAATGGGAAAACCCACAAAAATCTGGTGATTAAACAACATGCTACTGAATAACCAATGGGACAGCCAAGAAATTGAAGGGGAAATAAAAAATACCTAGAGACAACTGAAAACAGAAACACAGCACACCAAATCTAAGGGATGGAGCAAAAGCGGTTCTAAGAAGGAAGTTTGTAGTACTACAGGCCTATATCAAGAAACAAGAAACATCTCAAACAATCTAAGTTTTACACCTAAAGAAACTAAAAAAAGAACAAATACAGCCCCAAATTAGCAGAAGGAAAGAAACAATAAAGATCAGAGCAGAAATAAGTGAAATAGAGACTAAAAATAGGAAAGACCAGTGAAACTAAAAGCTGCTTCTTTGAAAAGATAAAATCAAAAAACCTTCAGCTAGACTAACCAAGTAAAAAAGAGAGAGGACTCAAATAAATAAAAACAGAAATGAAAGAGAAGTTATCACTGATACCACATAAATATAAAAGATCATAAGAGGCTACTAGAAAATTATATGCCAACAAACTGGACAAACAGGAAGAGATGGGTAAATTCCTAGAAACATACAACCTTCTAAGATGCCAATCATGAAGAAATTGAAAATCTGGATAGACCAATTACTAGTAAGGAGATTTGAAACAGTAATCAAAAACTTCTCATCAAACAAAAGTCTAGGACCAGACAGCTTCACTAGCAATTCTACCAAACATTCAAAGCAGATTTAATATTTATACTTCTCAAGCTCTTCTAAAACACTGAAGGGGAAGGAAAGCTTCCAAACACATTTTACAAGGCCAGCACTATTCTGATACCAAGACCAGACAAGGACACCACACACACAAAAAGAAAATTACAGGCCAATATCCTTGATGAACATAGATGCAAAACAACCTCAACAAAATTTTAATAAACTGAATCCAACAATACACTAAAAGGATCATAGACTACAATCCCGTGGCATTTCTTCCAGGGCTGCAAGGATGGTTCAATATCTGCAAATCAATCGATATGATACATCACATTCACAAAATGAAAATTAGATGATCATATCAATAGATGCAGAAAAGGCATCTGATAAAATTCAACATCCATTTATGATAAAAACCCTCAACAAAGTTGGTATACAGAAAATATAGCTCAACATAATAAAGGCCATTTATGACAATCCTACAGCTAACATATTCTGAGAACAGGAATAAGACAAGGATGCCCACTCTTACACTTTCATTCAACATAGTATTGGAAATGCTAGCCACAGCAATGGAATGGAATGGAATGGAATGGAATGGAATGGAATGGAATGGAATGGAATGGAATGGAATGGAAAGGAAAGGAAAGGAAAGGAAAGGAAAGGAAAGGAAAGGAAAGGAAAGGAAAGGAAAGGAAAGGAAAGGAAAAAGGGAACGGAAGGGAAGGGGAGGGGAGGGGAAGGGAAGGGGAAGAAAAAAGAAAGAAAAGAAAGAGGCATCTAAATTAGAAAGGAGGAAGTAAAACTGCCGTTATTTGCAGATGATAGGATACTATAAATAGAAACCAATAAATGAACCAATAAATGAATTCAGGAAAGTTTCAGGATACACAATGTACAGAAATCTGTGGCATTTGTGTATACTAATAACTAAACAACAGAATGAGAAACTAAGATAAAACATTTACAATTGCATCAAAAAGAATAAAATACCAAGGAATAAATTTAACCAAGGAGGTAAAAGAACTGTACACTGAAAACTATAAAACACTGATGAGAGAAACTGAAGAAAATACAAATAAAGAAAAAGATATTCTGGATTTATGAATTAGAAGAATTAATATTGTAAAACTGTCCATACTACCTAAAGCAATCTATAGATATAATATAATCCCGACCCAAATTCCAACAGTATACTTCACAAAACTAGAATAAATAATTCTAAAATTTGTATGGAAGCACAAAAGTCCCTAAATAGACAAAGTAATCTTGAGAAGAAGCTAGAGGTGTCATGCTCCCTGATTTCAAAATATACTACAAAGCTTTAGTAATCAAAACGGCATGATATTAGCATAAAAACATACGGATTGATGGAACAGAATTGAGAGCCCAGAAATAAATTCACTTATATATGGACAACTAATCTACAACAAAGGAGCCAAGAACATACAATACATGCAAAAGAAGGAAAGTAGACCCCTATCTTACACCCATGTGCAAAAATTAACTCAAAATGGATTAAAGACTTGAATGTTTTTAATAAGAAGAAAACATAGGTCAAACATAGGTGGTAAACTCCTTGACATTGATCTTAATGGCATCTTTGTGGATCTGACTCCAAAGGCAAAGGAGACAGAAGCAAAAATAAACTATTGGGACTACATCAAAAGCTTTTGCACAATAAAGGAAACCATCATCAAAATGAGAAGGCAACCTATTGAATGGAAGAAGATATATGCAATCCATATATCTGATAAGGGGTTAATATCCAAAATACATTGAAGAACTCATACAACTCAACAACAATGAAACAATTCAATTAAAAAATAGGCAGAGGATCTCAATAGATGTTTCTCTAGAGAAGGCATACAGATGGCCAATGGGCACACTAAAACATGCTCAGCATCACTAATTATTAGGGAAATGTAAATCAAAGCCACAATGAGATGTTTTGCAATACCTGTTAGAATGGCTATTATCAAAAGGACAAGAAATAACAAGTGTTGGCAAGGATGTAGAGAAAGGGGATTCCTTGAGCACTGTTGGTGGGACTGCAAATCGGAGCAGCCCCTGTGGAAAACAGTATGGAGATTTCCTATAAAATTAGGAATAGAACTACCATATGACCCAGCTATTCTACTTCTGGGTATTTATCCAAAGAAGATGAAAACACTAATTTAAAAAGATATACACTTGCATTCATTGAAGCATCACTTACCATAGCCAAGAACAACCTAAGCATCTATCAAGAGCTGAGCAGATAAATATGATGTATTTATACAATGGAGTATTACTTAGCCATACAAAAGAATGAAATCTTGCCATTTGCAACAATATGGATAGAACTTGATGGTAATATGCTAAGCAAAATCAGAGGGGAAAAAAACTGTACAATTTCACTCAGATGTGGAATCTAAAAAAAAAAAAAAAAGAAAACAAACGTAGATACAGAGCATAGACTAGTGGTTAATAGAGGGAAAGGGGGTTGGGAGATGGGCAAAATGGGTGTAGAGGGGCAACTGTATGGTGATGGATAGTCTAGACTTGTGGTGATTACTTTGTAGTGTATACAGATGTCAAATTATAAAGCTGTACAGCTTTAAATTATATAATAAAAAAAGAAACACAGCAATGCAGTGCACCGAATAACAGACTTAAAAGTTAACCCATTAAAAAAAGACAAAGAATTATTTTTAGTTTTCTTCATAGCACTTGGGCAAATTTTCTTACACGTTGGTTTCTTGCTTTCTGTGGACAATAAAGTTTGCATCCATCTTTAAAGTCCTTTGCCTTGTGGGTTGTTTTTTTTTTTTAATTTCTGAACTACAAAGTTTCCTAAGACACAATTATGAAAAATAGCCATTTATTTATTTCTGCTTATTATTGTCCTATGTGGGAATCAAAAGAATTTCCCAAATGGAACTCTGTCCTAGGCTTGGCATCTCAGAACACAGAAGGGTGGGCACTAGCTAGACGCAGAGACCGAGAGGGAGCATCACAAATCCCGGCCTCCCCGGCGGGCATCCCCGTCTAGTTGGTCTCCTCAATGAAACACATATGGGGTGCCTTAAAGAGAACTGCAGAGCCAGCGAGATGGTACTTAGCAAAGCATTAAAGAACAGAGGCTACACTGGAACCTGCATCTAAATCACAGACGAGTCAGCCATGCTGCGCTGCAGTACAACTGACCCCTGTTTCAAACACCAGCACCACCAGCATCGCAGACTCGCAGACTCGGAGGTGAAAGCAAGCCCCAAGCAGGCTCACGGGGCCCTCCCAGGGTCCCCCTCTATCCACTTCACTAAGGGGGTCTGGTGGCAATCAGTAACGAATCAGCACGGCAATTTATTTTCTTTCTTTATATTTTGCTGAGCACACTTAAACAGAAAGCTAGCCTCTGCCGAGTGGTTTTTCATTAGCAAGGCTGCGAGCAGCTCTCGCGGGCTCCTAAAGCGAGGGGCTGTTTGCAAAAGGCCGTTCTCCTGAGAACGTTCTGTGTGCTGCAGCGTGCCCGCCACCTTGAGCGAGGCTTTGCTTCCGCATTCTTTGTCTCGCGGCGAGAACGTGTGTGAGCGCACACGCGTGTGGGTGGCTCTGACCTGCGGTTACAGGAAAGTGCGGAGGGAGGCACGCTAATGCTCTCCTCCTCCTCCCCCACCCACACGGAGATGGTGATGACGGGAATGACTTCAGCTGCAGAAGCACACCCCAAAGACAGCTCGGATGGGCAATGAAGGGAAAGCAATGTGGCTCGCCAGCTGAGCGGCGCGAAACGCTCTGATATACTGCAGGGTGGAACTGATTTTTAAAAATAAAAGAAAAGATAGTCGCGGCCTTTTTCTCCCCCTGGTTGTTGTTGACTCTCCAAAACACTGGGTCTGGCGCGGGTTCTGATCCCTGGAGTTTGATGCACGTTTGATTCACAGACTGCTGCGTGTCTGCACCAGATGGCCTCGAGTTAATGAACACAAACTCATCACTTTTGCTCACCAGGGAAATGTGCAGCTCAATCTGATTTGTACTCTACAACTAAAAATATTTGAGTATTTTTCGGGAGCATTTTACTGAGACAAAATGGCACTTCAGGAAAGCATTAAACGAGCAGAGACTAACCACCAAATTGCTACTCCAATCTTCTACACATTGATAAGCCAGCTCTCAGATCATTCTTTGACCAAAACTAAAGTAATATGCTCTGAACCGTGTAGGAACGATGGCCCCATCCTGCCCTCCTTCCCTTCTCCTCTCCAACCCCTCTGCCCTGCTCCAAGCTAAACTTGTGGTCCCAAAGCACAACATAGAACTCATTCCAAACATAAGACTTTCTCATTTACATACTAGCAAAAACATTCGTCTATACAAACATTTTGTATATACAAACACACACACAGAACCTTATATATTCTTTTGAGGTATCCTTATCTACACGTTCTTATATATAACAACTTTAGGATTCAAAAAAAGTTCATTAGATTAACTCTACAGAACCTCCATCTTGTCCGAATGTGACAGAACTTTGTTCAATGGAGTGCTTTCCTGTTCATGGGCATGACAGCAAACAAAATCGTGGACTCCTTAATGATGAATTACGAAAACAGGAAGCTGCTTCCTATAGCTCACTTCTTCCCTTCTCTAAACGCCCACATTTCCTGCTGTTTTGCTAAATCAATCTCAGCCGTTCGGCTCGAGAACATTAAAGTTATAGCTTCACAAGTCAGCTCAGACCTCATTCTTTCCCAACAACGCCCACAGCCGTACCATCAGGTTCTTTTCTCATAGACGATGACCATGGGATATCTAGGGCCCAGACCAAGTTCCACATAGCCCTGAAATCTGGGTCTCACCTGGGAGCTTGTTAGAAAGGCCGAGCCTCAGGCCGAGCCCCCTACTTCCTGAATCCCAGTCTGCATTTTAAGAAGATCCCCAGGTGAGCCATGTATAGATAAAGGTTTGAGAAGCACCATCTTACCGCCATCTAATTATGTATAACAACTGAATCCGGATCACGGGTGTTCTTAGGGTGTACTGTCTTGATGGGCAAGAACTTTAATAATCTAGAAGCTTCCCTGTAAAGATATTTTACAAGTACCAGGTTTTCACAAACCCTTTGACTTTTTCACAGCGATCACCCTAGACAAATAGAAGTCACTCCATTGTTTAGAAGAAAACAAAAATCATTGTTCATTACAGAGTGTTCTTTGTGCAGATCGGCACAAGGGATGGGAAGTATAGTGCTTACTTGAATGGATAAGCCCGGAAATAGTGTCACTAGTAAGAAACAAGCTTTCAGTGAAGCATCTCCAGTTGCCTTCGCTGGATATCTTCTGACTCACAGCCTTCTCCTGCTTAGGAAGCCTAAATGAGGTTCTCTTTCCAGCCAATTCTGGAACAGCTGCACAGAATGAGCAGGAAATAATAGTTCTGTGTGGTGGTTTAAAACACTATTTGTCACCTTGAGGGACGCCTCAGGCAGGAGGGGAGAGAAGGCCTCTGGCTGCTCAAGACGGCCCCACTTAACCCTTCCCCACCAGGCTGACTGCAGCCAATGGCTAAGGAAGTGAAAGGATCCTAGGGACTAGAAGAGATCCAGAGAAACCACACGTGAGGGAAAGCTGGTTGCTGTGAAGGTGGAGGCTGCCGTCGGTGCTGCTACAGGGGGTGAGTGCTGCGGTGTTGGCCTTGGTGCCCCTGAGCACAGGGTGGCTGACAGGTCATGCCCAGCCCAGAGACAAAGGGGGAACTAGCGACTAGCCCGCTCAGCCAGATGCCCGCAAATCCGACTGTGCAAATATGAGAGCTGACTTCTGCTTCCAGTGTTCCAACACTACGGCTGCTGCTAAGTGAGTTCTGATTCGATGGTTCTGGACTGATTTAACTCAGAAGTTCAGCTTAACAGTAGAGACTACCAGGGTGCTAGAGCAGGACGGACATTAATATGGCCTTCTAACTTCTCCAGGAGTTTCAGGTTCAAATGCCTTTAGAAGCCAGGAAGGACAGTAAAAATGAGTTAGGTGAGAAGGATCTAGAATTGTACCATCCAATACTGTAGCCACTGGCCACAGATGACAACTGAATACTTAATATGTGACTAGGTCAAATTGAGAGGTGCTGCTAAGTATAAAATACAAAGTCTTTCAAAGGTATAGGAGGAGACAAAATGTAAAATGCTCATTAGTAAGTTTTATAATAATTATATGTTGAAATGAAAATGTTTTTATGGCATTGGGTTAAATAATTAAAATGAATTTTACCTGTTTCTAATGTTTTTCATGTGGATGCTAGAAAATTTTAAATTACACGTGACTCAGATTTGTGGTTTGTGTTACACTTCTGTGCAACAGTGTGGGTCTAGAACAATGGGGAAGGACAGATACCATAGCTGACTGCAAAGTAGATGCCTTTTGGACAGGACTTTAAATTGAAGCTTTAGAAAAAGGAAAGACTACAGACCAAATTCCACTTGCAAGTCACTGGTTTGTGACTGATGATTTTTTTTAAAAGAGGGGAAATGCCTCAATCACACAGCCACACAGCTAGTTAACATAAGGTGTAAAATGAAAACCTAGGACTCCTGTTCTTACAGTCCAACATTTTTCCTTATGGAGGCTCATGTTAAAGCAAAAAGCTTATAAATGGCAGCTTGAAGGGAACCCGTGACCTTCACTTAGTCCCTTTACCCGTCTGGGATTTGTGCTTATAAAATGAGGGGTGCTAAGGTCTGAATGTTTGAATTTCCCCAAAAATTCTTATGTGGGAAACCTAACCCCCAAGGTTAGGGTTTGAGAGATGCAGGTCATGAGCAAGGCGCCCTCATGAATGTGATTCTGGCTTTTATAAAAGAGGATGGACAGAACTCTCTCGCCCCTTCTGCCCTGTGAGAATACAAGAAGTCTGTGACCTGGAAGAGGGCCCCACCCGACCATGCTGGCACCCTGACCTCAGGAGCTGAGAGAAATAAAAGTCTGCTGTTTACAAGCCACCCAGTCTGAGGGATTTTTCTCTAGCTGCCTGAACAGGCTAAGATGAGGGGGTTATATGAGAAGGCCCCTTAGTCTTCTTGGGCTCTGACATTCTAGCATTCATGGGTCTCACACAGACAACTCAGGAGTGACCTGTCACAGAATTAAGGGTGGGGGGGAGGGGCTACAGGGCCAGATTAACAGCAAAGAGACAGCGGTTCTCTAAGAACCAAACTTTTAGGGTTCTAGCACTGTATTAGTCGATTAAATTATTATTTACTGATCTCCAATAAGAGTCAGGTCCTGCGCTAGGCAGAGCATGGAGGGAATTTACAAAGGCAACTAAGGCAAGGCATCCCTATCTTCGAGATGTTAGAGGGAAGGAGAGACTCATGTTCAAGGTACATTACCAAGGGCATGGGTGCAGATGTGCAAAAGAGCAGGACGCCATGTGGCTGCAGAGGAGAACGCAATGCCAAAGGGAGTTAGGGTGGCTTCACAGAAGAGCTGGGGTTTTAATTACATCTTGAAGACTGCAAAGAAATGGAGAGGGGGGTAACGATATTCTAGGCAGAGGGAACAGTAGGTATAAAGGCACATGATGATGAAAACTAGGAGAATGGAGAGGAGCATCGCAGATCAAAGATACATTTGATTGCGTCAGAAGCACACATGTGCATGTTATTAAAACCATTTGAAATGGCTGCCTTGCACCTTATGACAGCAAAGGTGAATCTGCTGACAGTGCAAATGTTGATGCTACCAAAAGCGATTTCTAAATATAAACTTGAGCAATTTAAACATGAATGTATTCCATTTTATTTGTAATTGTTTTAATTTGTGATTATCATGTATAATCTGCATTATCTAATCATGTTTTAAAACTAATAGATGTATTGCATACGATTATTCAGATTTCACAGGCATTCTTTTCATTCCATTTTCTTAGGCTGGCATTTTACAAGGTGCTGTCATTCTCTTCATCAGATGCAAAAATCCAAGAACCAAAATACCAAGTTGGCAAGCTTTTTTCAGATAGTGCTAGCCACAGAGCAGCCATTTCTATGCTGGTCTCTGAGACTCATTACATATGCCTCTTCTTCAGCAAGCCTTCTCTCCCCTAATACATCTCAGATCGCAGCTACCTGTTGGTCCCAAATTCTGCCCCTTTCCACTACAACATATGACTGCAAAGTGTTAATGAGTTAGGAAATCAATATTTTAGATGCCTCGGTAGTGTGAACTGAACTTCTATTAAAGAGAAGCCAATTATCTCAGGATATAAGTTGGGAAACAGGCATTTGGCCCTGCTGCTGGTAGAGACCTCAAAAAAAGAAATCTCCTGGGGAGAGGGCCCTAGCACTTACTCAAATACAAAGCAATTTATTAGCGCTACAAAAGGAAGGACTAAGTAAATGCTGATAGTTCAGAGACAATTATTCTGATACTCTGCCTATATGACCCCGTGATTTACAAGCAAACTCTCAACTGCAAGTTTAAATTAATCAATCCCAAATCAATCTAAAGATGAGCCCGTTTTATGTGAGGGTTATTCTAGATGCACAACTAGCTGCATCATTCACTCATTCAACAAATACTTATTTTGCGTTTACTCCACATAAAAGGCAAAGACCCACTAGGCTGGTTGTTTCGAAGAGCTTAGTCCAGTAACAGAGAGAAGACAGCTGCTTTGATAACTATGATACAGGCAGTATATAACTGCCACCGGAATGATACAAGGGAATGTTTAGTCATTCATTTACACTGGAGTGATGGTAAGGCAGCATAGAGGAGGGAAGGAAAGGCATGTCCTAGAAATGATAATTAGGACAATTTGATCAGAAGGTCAGGTATGTGTCAAAGTGTAGTGAGCACTAAGTTGGACATAATCATGTGAGATCATATTGTACAGACCAGGCTATGAAGTCTGAGGCCAGAGGCAAGTTTTCCACAGGACTGAAGCATGACCCAAATGGAACTTGGGAAAAATGTGGAGGATGGATGAGAGAGGGTGAGACTGGAACCCAGTGACTAGGCGGGAGGTTGACCTAACAGTCCAAGCCAGAACAAGGGTTGAGGAGGGAATGAAAAGACATGGACAGAAATGGAAGAGATAAAGATGAAGGAGACTTAATGATGACTAACTATAGGGGACAAGAGAGAATGTTCTGGGAGAATGGTGGGGCTTTAAAAAATGGGGGCATCCCAAAGAGGAATTGGCTTGTGGGAAAGATCAAGAGTTTCACTGTAGATGTGTTAATTTTGAGATGCAAATGGAATATCCAATGGAAAATATCCATAATGCAGTGGGAAAAGTGGACCAGAAGGTAGAAAGTAGGGGATAAACTGGGCTGTATTAGATAGTCATCCATCCTTTGTTTAATTAACATTTATTTACTATAACTGGGTACCAGACACTGTGCTAGGGACTGGAGATACAATGATGAACAAGACAAAATCCCTGCCTGAAAGGAGTTTCTGAACTGAAGGAGAAAACAAATCAGTATCAATTAAAATAAAAGGGGATAAGTGTTATGATAAAAATGCAGGTGCTATGAAAACACATTGGAGGGGGGCTTAAGCCAGAATCATGGGGTCAAGAAAGGGGGTGTGTGAGAAAGGAGAATAAGGAACAGCAGACTAGCACCATTGGTTGGGAGAATGATGAGAGACTGAATACACAGGTGGACAACAACCAGACAATTTATAAAAAGAGAACTCTGATCCACAACCTGCAGCAAGCAGCCCAGGCAGTCAAAATACTATTTATAGTAACCAGCCCCAGAAGCCCAAAAACAACCCCTAGAGCAACTGTCCCCAGACAGCCAGGACTTGGTTAGTGACTGACCCCTCCCCTATAGTTTGACCCCTTTTCCAACCTAGTACCAACCAGAAAAAGCCAAATATATCCCCCTAACTAATCAGAAGATATCCCACTTCTGGTTAGCCCACCTGCAACTAACTGCTCCATGCCTATAGCCTCTAATCAGGGCACACCTGAAGCCATCCCTTTCTTCCACTGTAAAGCTCTTCTACTCACACTTGCCTTTGAGTCTCTGCCAAATGTAAGTGACAATGGATGACTCCTTTGTTATAGTAAGTTCTGAATGCATAGCAGTTGCTCATTCACACTTGGTGCTCTTTGTTTATTTCCACTACAGCAAGTGACTACGTAGGGCTGGAGTGCACTGGATGTATGTGGGGGTGGAGGGTCAGCAGAATGGGAAGGAAGTTTGGGCTTTTTCTCTTAAGCAGTGTGGGGAATCAGCAGCCATATCAGGAATGACTTTTAAGCCAGGAGAAGGAATATGTAGTTTATACTGAGTGTAAAGTCATCTATTCAGAGGTGAGAACTGATACTGAATCTTTAGTCCCATCTTTTCAGGACTAGTTTTCAGAGAATGTAAAAGGGAATCAGTGGGGACAAGACCCCATTTACTGAGGCAATGACTCAAAGTCACTCCATCTTTGTGTACCATTTAAGAACTAAGGGGGTCCATGGATGCCCTGCTACTCTTAGGGGACTTTGCAAATTTGAACGCTAAATAAGAAGATGACACATGAGCTCACCTACACACACATGTAACCCAAACACAACTCAGCGAACCAAGCAAAAAAAAGACAGGAGAAGATGGCTGAACTGTGACTCTAAATCAGAGTAGGCTGTCGAATGGTTAGAGTACATAAAAACTTGAGTTAGCTAAGACACCCCCATTTGAACAAGGCTACAACCAAATGATGGATTGGACCTTTTAGTCCCTTCCTATGATGTTTAACATTATACAAACACACCCTGATCTGCCAAACTTCTTTAGAGTGAACTTAAAACACAAGAAATGGAAACTTGAATACGGTGCTTATTCTATTTATGCTATATTTTAATAAATATGATTATAATCTCATTACAAGACTTTTTATCACAAGATTTTCTGAAAATGTTTATCAGAATTCTCTATAAATATTTGTAACAAATTGCATTTGTATAGCTCTTTACCACTGTTCAGATTCTTCTGAGTACATTTGATTTCCACGTTGAATGAGAGATGGAAAAATGTGTGTGTATGTGTGTTGTTTATGTACGTGTGTTGAGAGACAGGCTCTTGGATCATGTGGTCCAATACTTTCCCTTCACGCTGAGGAAAACGGAGCCTGTTATCATTCATATACTTAGAGACTGGACGTTAAAAAACATATTTCTTGACTCTTAGATGGTCCTCTATGCATTTGTACTAACCTAATTCACATCTTACTGACCAGAAGACTGAGGCTAAGGTGGGGGGGAGTAGACTGTTACGCAAACAGCTTCAATGAATCATGCCTACTGATATTCACACTCTTCTGCAGTCCCCTCCCACATCAACATTGGGCTTGAACATGTGACTTGCTTTAGCCAACAGAACATCAGCAAAGTCAGCAGAAGTTCCATAAGCACCAGCACACTGGGGTTCAGCATGCACCACCTTGTGGGGCAGCCCAACCTGGGCTAACCTCCCTGAAAAGGAAAGATTATGTGAGGAGAAAGAGGTTCAGACTTCCCAGCTGCCACAACTGAGCCCAGTTTCCAGGTGACCCATCAATTAAATGTAATCACATGAATGAGCCCTGGCAAAGTCAAGAGAATCATAAGAAATAGAAAATCATTTTTGTTTTAAATTACTAAGTTTTAGGGGTAGGTTGTTATACAGCAATAGATAACCAATACACTAAGAAAAAAGAAATTGGTCCATGGTGGTCATTCACAGGCCCAAGAGTGGTATTCAAAGTCCAATGCCTCACACAGAATTAGAGAATGTCTTGGTAAACAGAGCTATCCTGGACTTGGAAATTTGAGATTCCACGTTCTAGATTCACTCAAAATCTCTTAGCTCATCCAACTCCTTAACAATCTTTGATTCTCATCTTATGCAACAGACTTCTGCCCTCAAAGCCACTGGGTATGCCTGGGGGGGGGAGGAACCATCACCATTCTCTAGACCAATATCAGAGGTGACACCTGCTGAGACATCTTTGTACAGATGGAGTGAAGGGCAACCAGAGAGACAAAGGCACTTGCCTCGATCACACAGCTGTCGGTACAAGGGACAGGATGAGAACCCAGGGCTGCTCACTCCAAAGCCGAAATCTTTTGGGTGATGCATGCTACTTCTGTAGCAAGAGGGAGAAGCATCCCTAGGCTTACAGGTGGTGATCACATGTCAGTTCCAGGCATGATGCTGCTATTTAGGACTACAGAGCATTCTGTCTTCAAAGACCTTTAGGTGAGCAACTGAGCCACAAGAGATGTCTCCCAGAGAGACAGTTAGCAAGACAGTATGAATTAATTTATTTTTTCATTCTGGACACCCACATATGTCTGAACAGGGCCTGTAGATTATCTCATTTGTCTGGATACATAAAACTAGTTATTTATCAGACATTATTTAAAAATCTCTGGGGTTTTTTTTGTTGCGTTTGTTTGCTAGTGAAGTCTTCAAATTCATATATACTGTTTAAAATGACGTTCAAATTTTTGCAGCAGAAATCTGTTGGCTTGTATGTCAGGGCCACCAGGGACCACCCCTTACCCTCCAACAACAGCCTAGGAACAAAGCATTACATTTACATTTGTCAAAAAGGAGAACTGGGTCACCTACCATCACTAAGCTCTCCCCTGAACTGATTAGTAGACAATTAAAAGTGGTTTGGGAATGCAATTTGCAAATGGATAGTGCTATAGTAGCACACATTCCACTTTGGGGGGGGGAGAAACAGGAAAACAAAGGCTATAAACAATTTGTAATCATCATAAATCATGCCTCAGTATATTCAACTGTAATAACACTATTCGTTGGCTCATTATGAGGTTTCATACCACCTTGAAAACACTGATCATGCCTGCATGACGTACAGCATGGATTGTTGGGTCTGACATGCAAACTAATTATATCCGATTTTAGTTCTGCCTTCAGCCTGTTGGGAAGGCAGAGAGATGTGGCATTCACCAGGAAGCCTGGAATCCCCTTGCTTTGCTCAGTGGCTGAAGAAGCCTGAATGTTGTCAGAAAGAGGAACGATTGAGACGAGGAGATTGGGGGAAAGCTGGTAGCAATTCCTAGGAATGGAAACTGCTATAATATTATAAATGTCCATCTCCAAGAGTGGAGAGCTAAAGGAATTAAAATTGATTATCAAGTCAGAGAGTTCTATCAGAGTGGAATTATGGTTAATATTTACTGGATGCTTATGCAAGAGGCCAGTCCCTTTCCATACATTATCCCATGTCATTTTCCCAGCAAGCCAATGGCATATTTGTATTATCCACATTTTATATAAGAGGATGTTGAGGCCAGAGAAGTTAAGAACCTTGCCTAAGGTCACACAGCATAGCTGGGACTAGAACCCATTTATCTTTTACTTGAGACTGTATCCTACGCCACTAAACTAAACTAAGACTTACGGCAAGCAGAGTGGTCAGAAGCTCTAAGTTATAAAATCAGTTCAGCAACTGGGCTCTGAGGTCTTCTCTCATATCCTTTTCCAGCTGTATCAGTGAGTGAGTCAATGATCTCTGCTTTGATTTCTGTGCTTCTCTGTGAGACAGATTCACACGGCAAGATACAGGCTCAAGATTAACAGCTCGGTGTAGCTTGGACATCCCTGAGGGTCTCCAAGATACTTTCCAAGGTCCACAAGGTCAAAACTCTTTTCATGATAATACTAAGGTATGTTTCCTTCTTTCCTTCTCATTTTCTCTTGAGTATAAGTGGAATTTTCCAGAAGCTACATGAAGTGTGATAACACCATCACTCTGATGGCCAATGGAATGTGTGTCCTTGTGCTTTAAAAATCTCAGTTTTAACTTCTAATATAGTCAATATTCATAGATAAAACCCTCAAAAACAAAAGTTTGTTGGGGTCCTCGATAATTTTTAAGAGTTTAAAGAGATCTTGAAGCCAAAAGTCGGAGAACCACTGTTCGAGATCATGTCTGTAAGGCCAATCAAAACAGAATAGTCTGAAATCTCAAACACTGGTAAACGGAACTTAAGAACAAAAAGACCCATTTTGCTCTTGCACAGCTGATTACTTACAAGCCATTTTTAATTCCTCAAATTGAGCAGATCCAGCTGACTGACTCACACAGCACAGGAAAGGGATGAGTGGGAAAGAAGGCTGTTTGACGAGGACCCCGTGGGTTAACTCTTCCCTAAAAATCCTTAACCAGGGCTGGAGAGCCCACCACCCAGGGGCACAGCTTATGTCAGGGGAGAAGATGTACTGATGGAAAACCATATTATAAACATATCTCCGTTGGCAACTGTCCTGACCATGCCTTCCTTGTCCACAGCTGAGGGTCAATACCAAGTCCTTTGCTGATGCAACTGGAGACTTCAGTATAAACCAAATACGTTGTGCTAGGGCCGAAAGGGCAAGAAGAGGAGGGAAACCAACCAATATTGATCACTCACTCCTGAAAAGCAGGGGCTTGGTACATATTACCTCATTTGTTTTACACAATAAACTTCTGAGGTACATATGATTAGATCCATTTTGGAGATAGGAAACAGAAGCTGAACGGTCAAATTAGTTATCTAGGCTCACCTAAGACAAAGTCCTAAGACTAAGGACTAAGGACAGCCAAGACTGAGGACGCATCCACTATGCTGACATTCCCAAACCTAGCTGTGCATCAAAATCGTTTGGAGAATTTCCAGTTTTTCACATTTCCTGGCCTTACCCCGAAGATCCTAATTCAGTAGGTCTGGGTGAGGCTCCATCATCCACAGAACCCTACCAGCTGTCGACTGCTAGCTTGATTAGCTGGCTAAGTGATTTCACATTTGAAAGTGTTTTCCACACCAGCACTACTGGTTGGCTTTCTTTTCAGGGCCTTTTTTCCCCTTCAAAGAAAATGTATTTTTATTACATAATGAGCATCATTCTTTACCTGAGGCTAATTGGAGATGAAGCCCACAGAGAAGCTGATGCAGAATGCTCTTCCAAGTTCTAAGCAACGATGCACACACATTTCTAGATCCTCTCCCTGCAAAATGCAGGTACTTGGTAAATAACTTTGAATTAAGGGCAAATGTGATCATAGATAATCCTCATAACTCTGTTAAGTGTTCCAAATGTGACAGCTCACAGGTTTTCTGCAGTAAATAGAACTGGGATATAAATGCTTTTCAGTTGCCAAAATCAGGTTCAACAACCCAGTGGTATTGACCTAGAAAAGTCTGCTAGGAAGAACGAAGAATTGCACAGAGCCCCACTGGGAATGGGCAGCTGTGGCTGCGTGGTCTCTGGTAGCCATATACTCCCCTTTGTGGTCTCTTCCCCAGTCCGGAACAGCATTAACGGGCACTCATATTCTCATATCACACAGACAGGTAATGGCCGTGTTGACAGCTGCTATCACCCTAAGAGTAGACCAGCCAGCCAATGTGGCAGCCTCTGAAATCCATCTGAAGCTGGAGAAAGGGAGGGCTGAGGAGACACAAGAGAGGAGGCCACAAGAGTCCCTGTGTTTCTTCTCTTAAATTGTCCAACAACCTTCAGTGAAAACCCCATTGCTTTACAGGGGGGACAAAAACCAAAACAAAACTGACATCCAGGAACAGGGTAGGTGCTGAATTTATTTTCCTTGTGGACTTTACATGTTGATTTCTGAACAGAGCCAATTTAAAACTGGCCAATATAGGCCCTGAATCATAAATTATGGCAATCTATGATACAAATTCAACTCTGATTGAAAGAGTTGACTTTTCAAGAGAAGTTATTTAGCCAGGAAAGTTACAGAAAAGAGCCTGTCACCACACTCGAAGAAAGGGATGGTAATAAGAATTTTACAGAGTCCAACTGAAACACAGCTCCTCAGTGAGGGTCCGTGAGTTAAGGTTTTATGCTAAATTTGGGGGCCATTGGTGAGAAAAGGCAGATAAACTACACTTTCATAGATAAGACACCCTCAACAATACCTCTCCAGTCAGGTCATCTCACTTCCCAAGAACAAGGTAATAACCCAAATTCTATGAAACAATGGAAAAGGATAAAATGTCGGATCTTTCCTCAGCTAGAAAATGCAGTTTGGCAAGGACTGGACACTGGGCTATCTTTTGCTCCCAGCAACCCCAATTTAGCTAATGCCATTTGTGCAGCATTTTCCAGATTACAACCCTCTTCACACTTACAATCTCCCTCAACCCTCAACCCCCACAACGTGAGCAAGCAGGGCCAGATCACGCGCTCGGCTTTGCAGATTAGGACATTATTTTTAAAAAACGGTATGAGTGGTTGAAGCTCCACCAAAAAAAAAAAAAAAAGTCACCCAAGGGTGTTAGAAATTTTCAGGACAAACACAGTGCTTGTCAGATCATTTTTGTCTGTGTGACCTTTTTCCAGTGTTCAGTCAATCCTAAAATACTGAGTTTGTTGTTTCTTTCTTTTTTTTTTTTTTCCTACCAGAGCACGATTATTCCCGGCCACCTTTCACTTGCTGTTGGGACTTCTGTATCCAGGCCTACCCTTCTAGGCTGTTTTCCACACACAATGTGCATACAATGGCTGACCCCCCACACATCCTGTTTGCCTTTCCCTTCTACCTAAGGACACTTTTTTCTTCTGCCGCCCTGCCCTTCAAGTATCCCTTTGGTTCATTTCTCTTATCTTTTATAGCCTCCTCTAACTGCTGACTTCCCAGGCTACTGAAAGTACCTCTCTACTTTCAAGTCTCAGTCTTGCATCAGAAACACAAAACCCTGCTGTCATAACAAAGGATTGTGCATTTTTTATGACCACTGTACAAACTGATTTAGCAGAAAGAAGGGCACTTTGCTGCATACTAATAATGCTTTAGTAACATTTTCCTATCACAAGTGCTTGGTTGTTAAACTCTATGGATTCCTGAAACCATACAACAGCCTTTGTGCAAATATGTATAAAAATAATGTATTAGTGTTTCATTCCACTGTCTTTGGCATGGTGATAGCCCCAAAACCAGGTTCCTTTTTTCTCACACAATTATTTTCCTTTTCTAGTAAATCTTGCTGTTTGGTAATAAAGTATTTATATTGATAAATGTGCTTCTGCATTTGTAAAGTAATCCTGTGGCACAAGGGTCTGGTGCTTTCCTTAAGGACATGAAGATGTCTAAATAAAACAAACATTAGATCTACATTTGGAGGGGTTTGTCCATTGCATTCATTGCCTGGCAAGGGACGCGATATTCTATAAAACATACAAAGAAGATGTAAAAAGGTATAAAAAGTTTATAGTTTAGATCAAAGACAAATGTTGTCATTTCACTTCCTGGTATACAGTAGGTGCCTGATAAATCCTTCTTGAGAAAATATCAAGCTCTAACCCCACTCCATATTCCCTTACTACCATTCTGTTCTACAATCTGAGACCCAGCGAGGAAATTAAGTCATTTTATACAACCACTAATCCACATTGTTGTGGCTAAATAACATTGAATTAAATGATTTAGAGGACTTTTTCCAGGTAGATGAATCTATAATTTACAGATAAGAAAATGGAGAAAAAAGAAAACCTTGCCATTTTTTCAATGTAAAGTAGGCAGTAGGAGTATTGGTGGCTAATGGTCTATTCCTATGTGTCTCTAGTAAATCAAGGTCATAGAACATGGAGATTTCTTACCAATCCAGGGAGTTCATACTGATTCATTTCCAGGTGTTTAAATAGACATCAGGAACTTCTCTGGGTTTTACCTATTCAGTTTTCTCTATGGAAAACTCATTGTTAAAATCCATTTCTCACTATATTTTTCTTATAACCTCATCAGTACTGATCAATGCAATAGGAGGATTAGCAATGAACAGTGAGGGTAAATGGAAAGTATAAGAGGAAGAACAGTTGCTTGTAAGTGTCTTAAGTCAAGATAGACTCCCTATTGCTTCACTCTATATACTTCATCCTATCTTTGGGGGTGAAATATTGCTTATGGTAACTTCGCCACTCAGGTTTTAATAAAAGCATCGTTTAAGATGTGATGTGAAATAATTTAGCATTCTTGTTGCCACAAAGGTATATTCTTTTGCATGCTTGCTAAGGTCCTATCTCGAGGGAAGCAAAGGCTATTTTGCTTAAATTCCCCTAAGAGGATGCTATACCCCATGTATGCGGGGAGCAAGGAAGAAACTCGGTCACAGCTTGCCAATAGGTTTAATAAGCTCTTGCTACATTAGGATACTAGATTTGAGAGTAAACTTAGTTCAGGGACTCCCTGCCTCAGCTCCAAACAGATCTAATGTTTGTTAACGTTGCTCGCTCTGATAAACATATGGATAGAAAAGACTAGAGTGCGAATCACTGACAGTTGTGTCAGTCCTGGTTTTGCCAAGATACAGAAGCAATCACTCTCATAGAATCACACAAAGAGACCTAACACTTTTTTCTGTTCCTTAGCCTTTTCGAAGATTTAGGACTAAGTCCTCAAACTACTAGATTCGGGACAAAAGGAAGGAGCAAAAGCGGCAGAGAGGTAGACATCAATAATACAGACCTTCTTTGTCATGATTTTGTGGTATGCTTCTATTTTGATAATGCCCGAACCATCCCCAAAATAAATAAGTGACCAAAATTAGACTGAGAAAAGGAAGTAGAAGGAACAATAATTTTTAAATTTGTCTCCCTGGCTCTGGCACAAATCCTCTCCCTCCCTGTCCTTAGCTAAGAGCCTTCTGCTCAGTGAAAGTGCACTGTAGGCAGTGCTTTCAGGCAGACTATAACCACAAGCAACAAAGAAGGAAGGAGGAACAACAAAATTTCCTCAAGCCCTTAGCCTTTGATCTTGACAAATTAAATACTAATGACACATTCTTATGAAATGTAAAATAGACATGATAAAACAGGAGTGGAAATGGGAGGAACGACCTGATCATAGCCCAACTTCCCTATGTATGAATCTGTGGGGGCCTTAAATGTCCAGGAATCTACTGTGGGCGTGGGACAGAAAGGAAAAAGCATGCACAGTTTGCAAGCAAAAAAGTGTAGTACGAATCCTGAGCTCGCCCGTTTACAGGTTGTGTGACCTTGGGAGCTATGAGCCTTCGTGTCCTGTAAAGCAGGGATTTGGAATAACCACCTCACAGGCTCACTGGGAGGCACAGATGAGAGAACCTTCACAAAAGTTCCTTTACCACCCTCCACTATGCTGACTGGTGCTGTCAGTGCTGATGCTGGGGGGCAAGGTCACTGGCCACAGTCAAGTCCCAACTAGTGCCCAGCTCTGGAGGCTGAAGACCCCGGGTGTGGCTGGAGCACAGGTACCCCCATCACTTATCAGTGGGGACCTCAAACCCTGAGGGAGGCAGCCAAGGACGCCTTCACGGCTGTACTTCTCTATGCCTGTCTGATCGGCCAGGTGCAAGGTCAGGCATGGGGAACGCTGGTTCACTTGGTCTTCACTTACGTATGTAGGACATGAGTAACCAGCTAGGAGGCCAGAGGGTGATCCCAGTTGCACCAGTAAATTCAGAAGTGAATCCAACAAGAGGAAAATGATTTTAGAAACAATCAGGTTCAGGTGTACCTTTTGAAATGGGAAGCGGTCCGTTTTTTCGTTTTAGAGTGACACGGTAATGGTCAAGGAAGTGGAATTGGATAGAGGCTTTGTTCTGACAGCCTGACTTGCGCTCAGGCCCTCTCACTAGGAGGACAGCTAGGAGTAGAAAGGGTCATTCTCCCAAATTTCAAATCCAAACGGAGAGAAGAAAAGAGAGCTCAGAGGAGTTCAAGGTGAAGGAAACAGCAGCCCACTTTTCCTTACGTGCTCTGCTTTTGTCCTTCACATACTTCACACTTGAGGGAGAAACTAATGACATTGACCTTGGGTTCCCCATTCCGCCCGGTGGTGTACACAGCTGTGGCAGGCGGTCCCTGCGGGCCCCTGCCCACTGCAGCGTGCACGGTTAATGTGGCCAAGCCAGCAGCTGACTGAAAACAGTGGCAGGCAGGCACTAGGCACACGACCCCTGACACTGCGGGCCTTTTTTTTCCTCCTCTCAGCCAGCAGCCAATGGGCGGGCTCTCTCCACTGGCTGCCATGGCAACGAGAAGACTGCTCTGCAGTGCCCAGAACAGATGTCACATGAGCCAAGATGAATGTGGTGGGGGTGGGGAGCATGTGGTGGAGGTGGAGGGGGTTGGGGGAGGCATTTGGAGTTAAATGGTCCCACCAGAGGGAGTGAGGCAGATTTTGAAGTAAGTGCAAAGCTGTAACATCTATTTCCTTTCTCTTCCCTGTCCTTTAAGTTCTAAACACACATGCACAAACACAAATGTCCTTTTATCTCCACTACTGAGGTGCTTGCGGCTCTCTGGCTTTCATGGCAAACATGAAAGCTCTGATTTCTGGAAGTCTTAAATGAACACTGCCTTCGCTGCAGAAATGCAAGTAGGCATTCTGCAGCCATTTAGGAACAGGCTGGGAAGCTCTGTGGAGGTGAATCGGGGAAACTCAGAAACACTCGGAGCTGAGACACAATCTGCAGGAATTTTAAAGGCAAACGTACCGCCTCTGGAGGCACATCACAAACCCCGTTTCACTCTTGGTACCACTAAAATGTAAGGGCTCCTACTATCCTCCGCGCACGGGTAGTTTCTCTGATCTTACCTCTCCTAAGCCCATTTCATATAGACTAAACCAGGGCGAGGTTTGCCAATCTACCTGCATGAGCAACAAAGGCTCTTTTGTTGTCTCTAAAATAGGTCCTATCTGGGATAAAATACTGTATTTAAAATGTTTCCACTGCCTTCCCCTTCTCTGCCACTGAAATTAACCAGTAGAGTGTGGGCATGGGACAGCACAGAACGAACGTATATAGTCCTTGGTAAGATAGGAGGTGATATTAGTGGCACGCAAACACAAGACACCGCAGGCCTTTTTTTCCTCCCTGCCTGCAGCCAATGGGCAGGAACCTAATCTTGTTCCTGTTCTCAGACCACATGAATCAGAGAGACATAAGGGACAAGGTCTGGTCTTAATCCAATAGATGAAATGCACTGAGTGCGTCAGAGGATGGGGAAATGTGGCTTAGAATGATTTCGTGCTTGTGCTTAAGGCCCCCCAACAAACATTCACGGGGTGCCTGCTTTGGCAAAGGGCCGCATGGAGAGTTGCAAACGAGGCAAGGCAAAGAAAGGAAGCTCCCACTTACAATCAAGAATGAAAACAGGGGCGCCTGGGTGGCACAGCGGTTAAGCGTCTGCCTTCGGCTCAGGGCGTGGTCCCAGCGTTCTGGGATCGAGCCCCACAAGGCTCCTCTGCTATGAGCCTGCTTCTTCCTCTCCCACTCCCCCTGCTTTGTGTTCCCTCTCTCGCTGGCTGTCTGTCTCTATCTCTGTCAAATAAATAAATAAAATCTTTAAAAAAAAAAAAAGAATGAAAACAAACGTGGAAACTCTTAACATGGGCAAGACGCAGGAAGTGTGGCAAGCAAAGCACCATGTGAACGTGGAGGAAGACAGGCTCTGAGGAGTGTCCTGGGGCGCGGGGAAATGAGACAGCCTAGTGTGTGACAGACACTTGGCATATACACCATATCACAGGATGCCCGCATCACCCTAAGAAGTGGCCACTGTCATCCCGACAGAGCAGGAAACCCCAGGCTCAGGGAGGTTAAGAGTCAAAGGTCATACCACAAGCAAGAGGAGAACTACCAGAGGTCCGTGTCATTCTCCTGCCTCCACGGGGTTCTGCTCCATCACCGGAGGAGCAGAAGCCACGCGCTGCTGCAAAGAATACAGCCACATACGGAGGCGCCGTTTCCTAGTCTTCGCAACAGCGCCCCTGAAGTCCTGGGCTTCAACCCCGCGCTGCATTTTCCCTACTACATATTAAAATAAACAGGAACTATTAGAATTTAAAAGGTTCATCCGGATATACCCTGAAGTCATCCCGTGTAACACAAGGGGTACGGATGTCACGCTGTGGGAGCCACTGCGTCTTCCCACACTGGCCATGAAAGACGAGTAGGAGCGCGGCCCGTGGAGAATGTGAATTCGTTCAACGGTCACCCTACGTCGGTCAGCGTTACTTTGCCGTATACCTCCACTGACATGAAAATGTCTTCTCGGGTCTCACAAGCATGCTTTCTTCTCATTATTCTGGCTAGTAAGTGGCATCCTAGGGTTCTTGCGGTGCTCCGGAATGAACAGCAGTGACGTGAATGAAAGGCTGCTGGCCCAGCAATGGGCATTGCTCCTGGAAGCTGCCTCTGCAGGCCCCGCTTCACCCCAGGGCTGCACTTCCCCACCTCTGCAGTGATGGACCAAAACCACCAGAGGGCAGTAACACAAACCAGATTTTTTTTCTTTTGGATCCAAAAGTGGATGCACCCAGTTTAATAATATGTAAAGCCCATTATTACAAGCTTTTCCTCTCCCCACCCCCTATTAATGAACAAATGCCCAGGGGTAATGCAGATATTTCTAAATACAGTGCAGGAAAGGGCAATCTGTACTCATACACAGGGAGTCTAACCCACAGTGATAAGTGGAAATGAAAATAAACACCCAGATGCAACTAAACCATTAAGGCTGAAGATTTAGCTATCTATAGGGCTGCATACATGGAAATATAGATGCCTGCCTCCCAGAAATGGGCATTTTTAAACCATTTATTTCATGAGTTCTTATGAAGAGTTCATAATAATACCTGTAATGATGACTACAAAGCTACAAGAGGGTCTAAGATGAATTTCATTTTTACTGCTGGGCATACAAAGGGGGATTTTACTCTCTGACTAAGGTAAGTGAATGAATTATTCAGGGTCTTTCCGTGGACATTTAAAACCTGTAAATCCACACTTTAAAGAGCACAGATTTAAAAAGAGGAGCAACCACAACTAGCTAATCCCCAAACCATAAAATATCCGCTGACATCTCCCCACATCTATTCAGGGTCCTTCGATGCAGAGGAATGATTTTTGCTGTTTGTGACGGCAGAATTCTGTAGAATCTTGTAGTGTGGTTACTGGTTTTAACCTCACAGCTTAGAGCGTACAATAGACCGACTGAGTCGGGATACTTTTACCCAAGCATAACCTACCCATTTCTTGATGAACAAAGATACGGAAATAACCATGACATGTTCTCAAGTCCTGACAGAAAGGAAGATTCCCTGATCCTGTATTTTCACAATGGCTTGAAATTTGAGGGCCTTTGGAAAAGCAACATGGAGTCACGGTAAACAGCCTTGTCTTCGGAGTCACCCCATGAAACCCTGATATTTGTAAAATGCTTGACAGATTATCGAATACCCCCACACAACATGTGAGCAAAGCATATGGAATCCAGTCAAATGCCTCTAACTGTAACCGTAATATCAGGTCACCTTGGGAATATGAATGAAGACCTCTGAGCTTCAATCCCTTCCTAAGGCAGGTAGGAGAACAGATCCTGAACTACCTCCCTGTGTAAGGACGAGGGTCACCTGTGTAATATGGCACAAAGCACTGAAAACTTAAGATTTATAAAGAGTTTTGTTCTTATTTTCCCCATTTTATGAACAAGGAACTAGAGCTGTAAAGACTTCTCCAAGGTCACGGTCGGTAAAGGTAATAAAGCAGGGCCACGGCCAGGAGTTCTCATCCAAAGTTGTGGTTCTTCCCACCCCTCCATGGTGACTTTGTCAGCACTGACCTTTGTTTCTCACAGTTCTAGGGCTGGGAAGTCCCAGGGGGAGGTGCCAGTAGAGTGGGTTTTATTGCGAGGACTACCCTCATGACTTAAAGACAGCTATCCTCTCACTGTGTGCTCACATGACTTCTTCTCTGTGTGCACGGAGACAGAGCTCTCTGGTGTCTCTTCTTAAAAGGACACTAATCCTATCATGGGGGCTCCACCCTCAGACCTCATCTAACCCTAATTCCGTCTCAGAGCCCCATCTCCAAATTCTATCACCCTGGAAGGTTAGCGCCTCAACAATATAAATTCTGGGGAATACAAAGATTCAGCCCATAACAAGGGGGTAACAGTGGGCTTCTTTATCCTGCTCCATATTTTCAGTCCAAGACAACAAATATTTGCTGATAATCTGCTAGGTGCCAAGCACAGTACCAGGCCTCAGGGGAAACAAGGATGACCAGGAGCCCTCAAAGAGTTTAATGTCAGGACAGTTGCTATGGAATGTTCTCCAACAAAGAGCATTTATGACATGTGAGCTTTTGGGACTGTGTATCGCATAGCTGACGACAACAAACTTCATGAGATCCTTCTTCAGATAGCTGTGTTTGAAACAATTATAATGAGAGTCTGGCAACTAATCAGTACATAATTAATATTTGATAAGGTAATTAATGTATTAATTTCCTGAGGAAGATGGGGGTCGAAGGAAGGAAGGACATTTTCAAATTTTCAGCCTATGGATGCTTACAAGGAAACACAAAGGATCTGTACCTCCTGGTAGGGAATTTTCAGATTCAGTTATGGGACAATGATTATAGCATAACCGGATATTTACTGAGTATGTTTAATTTCTCTCAGTTGAGTTGGTATAATTAAAACTGCTTTCTGGATTAGAAAACTGAAAGGGCTCAGCTTCAATTAATGTATATTTGCTGGGGTGCCTGGGTGGTTCAGTCAGTTAAGCATCCAACTCTTCATTTCAGCTTAGGTCATGATCTCGGGGTTGTGAGATCAAGTTTTGCATTGGGTTCTGTGCTCCGCATGGAGTCTGCTTGAGATTCTCTCTCTCCCTCTGCCTTCTTGTACAAGCTCGCTCGCTCGCTCTCTCTCTCAAATAAATAAAATCTTAAATATATATATGTTTAATATATATATATATTGGCTGACTACCGCATGCTAGTAGTATGTATGTATGCTAGTATGTATGTATTAATGTATTTATATAAACCGTCTAGAAGAAAGGGTATTTTACATATATGTAAAGTCTCATTTAATTCTTACAATAAACCTTTCAGCAAATTTTGTTAGATAATTGAAAATGACAACCAGAGAAGTCAAGGACTCATAAGTGGTAAGTGACTAAGAGAGTACTAGAAGATTCTTGCCAACCATTCAAACATTATTTTGATTACACACACACACACACACACACACACGCATACAATTTTCTCCTCCAATCATCCCCCAGATCTAGCCTCTAGGGTTTTTTTTTTTTTTCCTCTTGTTATTTTTGGAATGCTCTTTATTCTGGTAAGTAGTATAGGGGTGAAGTTGGGTCTTTTTCGAGGGTATATATGTTTGAAAGGGGAAAAGCTTATGCAAATTTCTACTTCCCTTCAAAAGTAAACAAGGATCTTAAGGAAAAGGAGATCAAATCTCATCTGCTCTGGGGAATTAAGTGTGTTCTGTGTTTAGCCCCGGGATCCAGAAGAGCCCACATGGGTACCCACTCAATGAGCATGGCCTGCCTCTTCTGAGCAGCCCAGAAGAGAAGAGCTCCCAGTTTCAGTCCCCCATTTGAGGCTGGACATGTGACAGTGGTAGTCTGGAAACCATATCTGGAGATTGTGGAAGGCTAGATAATAGTGCCCCCAGAATTTCAATGTCTGATCCCTAGAACACGTGAAGGTTATTTTATGTGGCAAAGACTTTGCAGATATGATTGAATTAAGGATCTTGGGACAGGAAGATTATGTTGGATGATCAGGTGGGCCCTAAATGCAATCATATGTGCCCTTATAAGAGAGAGGCAGAGGGCATTTAGACCCACAGAAGAGGAGAAGACAATGTTAGCATCGACGCAGAAAATGGAGTGGTGTGGCCACATGCCAAGGAATGTCAGCAATGCCTAGAGGAGCAGAGTCAAGAAAGGGATTCTCCCCTAGAGCTTCTGGAGGGAACATAGCCCAGCTGAATCCTTGATTTTGGCCCAATGAAACTGATTTTGGACTTCTGGCCTCCAGAAATATGAGAAGATGAATTTCTGTTGTTTTGAGCCACCAAGTTTGTGGTCATTAGCTGCAGTAGCCATTTGTAACTAAGGGAAGGACCAAAAGTCAGAGATGCGGCAAATGAGAAAAAGGGAGACGGTTTCATGTACTAAGCACTGACTTAATCTTACCAAAATGGTGTTTCATGTTTGTGATATTTAGCAATTTCTTCTGTCAAGAGAGTTTGCAAGATAGGCTTTGGGGTCCAACCACTACGGTTAACTCAATAATTATTTCCTCCCTGTATATAACACAGACTAGACATAGCAGCAATTCCTCCAACCTCCAAAATTGGTCTCTTTGTGGCAACAGTGAGTCTGCATAAGAATTACCTTTGAAATACAAAGAAATATAAAACCATTTGTTATGATGTTCACTGCACGGCTGTACAATTTTCTGTGAGTGACTGTGGTTCTTACTCTGAGTTCCCAGACCTCTAGAAGTTCTTGAACTTTATTAGAAGGTTTGGAGCTCTGAGCAAGAATTATATGTTAATTCTTATTATACCATAATAATTAGGCCCTCTGACTAGAAGATGTCTTATGGGAAGATGGCAAAATGACTGTTTGGAACCTTGTAGGCCATGCTAAGGAGTTGGGATTTCATTCTCAGTACAGTGGGAAGCCATGAATGAGTCTAATGCAGGACAAGGACACAACTGGAATTAGATTTAGGATGTCGCTCCGGCTGCCCTGTGTGGGCGGATGGTAGTGGAGAGGTGCGCAGCCCAGCGGCCTAGGAACAGATAACGGTAGCCTGGACTATGACAGCATGAAAATGAGAGAGAAGTAGGCACAGTGGAGACATACCGGAAAAGCAGAATTTGGGTTAATCTGATTAACCCGAAGGGAGGAGTCAGGGAAAGGGTGAATCAGTGATGACTCCCAGGGATCTTGCTTAAATAAGTTAAAGATGATAGTTGGGAAGGCCAAAAATGGGGCGGGGGGAATCTGTGTGGCTTGCTTATGGGGGGGAGTGAAAATAAAGCCTCCAGTTTAGGAAATATTATGCTGACAAGTAAGAGGGATTAACAAGTAGGCAGCAGAATACGGGGATCTGGAGCCTAGAGAGTAGTTCCAGATCAGAAATTTTGAGTGTTCGCAGTGTAAAGATGATGGCATTTAAACTACACTAGAAAAAAGAGGCAAAAACTTAATTAGTAGCACAGGTAGATAGGTTATTTGGAAATGAAATCTGCTCTCTCTCCCTCTCTCTCTCTCTCCCTCTCTCTCTCCCTCTCTCTCTCTCTCTCTCTCTCTCACACACACACACACACACACACACACACACGCACACACACTGAGCAGCCAAACCACAATTTACCAGAGCTTAACTGGAGGGCATGGGGAGTCTGCTTCTAGCTGCAATCTAAGTGCTTTGGGAAGATAATTAAATAAGCAAAACTGAACAAAATTCTAGAATGAATTCAAAATTTGGGGAAGAAAATTAAAAAATCAAAGCTGAAGCAATTCTAAAAAATGCTGTCATAATCCAGTCGTATACTGTTTTTAATCTTTCACTTTGGGTACTTTTCTTTAAAATGACACTATATAGAGTATAGATGACAGATGACAGACTGCCAGATAACTGAAATTTAAGATAAAATACAGTAAATACTTGGAGATTATAGCAATGTTGAAGATACAGATGAATGGATGGGTGGGCGGACGAGTGGATGGATGGATGAACAAACAGATGGGGAGACTGATAGAGACAGATTTAAAAACACTATTTTATATTTGACACACGATGGATAATTTAGCATTCACCCAAAAAGGTTATCCAGAGGAAACGTGTTTGTTCATGAAGTTTCAAGGAGTTGGGAAGGAGACAGGTCATGTGATCAGGAGAACTATCTTCACACTTAGCAAGTATCAAATTTCAAAAAAGAAAATCTATCAATAATCAAAAGATTTGATTCCTAAATGAAGAAGAGTTGCATTTTCAGGATGTAAGAATCGCATCTGAACACCCACCTCCCCTGTCAGAGGCCACGATTCAGTTTAGAGTATTAGAAAATATCATGACAGGTTCACCTGGGAGGTAAACTGTCTACATTTGATAATCCAAAGGCAATTAATAATACATTAGATTCTCTCTTCCAATTAATACCAGAAGCAAATAATTCCATCATGAAACTGAGGGAAAAAATATGAAAATGCAGTTAGAAAAGATTACAAAGTCTTCGTCCAATGTCAAGAACACGCCCACATGTTGTGCAAAGTCTCCAGCGCACCAAAGGCATGATGCAACTGTCATATTCTGTGAACAGAATCCAGCGCTTCCAAGGTCAATGAACCCAGTATGAAGTTTAATTTTCACTACGATCTTCTTCTATAATCTGAATGAAAATTAGCAAAGTTCTTCAGCCATTTTTCCTTTCCTAGGGTTGTTGGTGAGCCTGGTATCTACAACCCAGCCAACTTTGCAGAAAACCACAGTTTAGATGGAAAATCACTTTGGGTTTCTGGCTCATCAGCAGTACTGCACATCTAATTAGCTCAACAATTGGTCCCTGTGATAAAATCAGCTAATTTTATGTTCAAATGGCTGCTCCGTGGTAAGCAATACTGTCACTCTCAACTCCAAGTATAAAGAAGTTGCTGAAGAAGCTAGTTACTAGGGGGTCACTGGGGGCAAACTAGTGAAGACTATTAAATTAGTAACCTAAGTCAATGTTATAGTTAGTGCATAGGGGTCCCACCAGGGCCAAGATGAATTCCCAGAATGTAATGACAGGGCCGGAAATGCCAACTCTTAAAAGGGAAATTAGTGTATATAAAATGCATGGAATGAAGCGTCTGCAGACTCTCCCGCTCTTAGAAATAAACCTACTGCTTGTGATAAGACGATGAGTCCTTGACCTTAATCTAGTATTGCTAAGAAATGACTCTCCCTGAATTAAAGACCTCTGTGGTTTCAGGAATTTGTGCAAGGCTACCCTAGGTAGAAAACCTAGGAAAGTCCATTCCAGGAGTCATCTCTTCACCTTCCTCCTCTCCTCTACTCACCTGTCAAGGCAACTGGTGATATCTGAGATTCTCTCCCTATTTTGTGACATCTATTAGAAACATTATTAAGGGGTGTGTGTGTGTGTGTGTGTTTTTAAAGTAAATGCAAAAGCACAGATCAATTTGTTTATGGTGTAAAAGCTAATTATATCACCTCTCATAGACACTGCAAATTGTTGATTTTTCTTGGTGTGTATATTATCAATTATACCAATTGAACGGATGGTTAGAAATTTATACAACTTTCAAAACAAGAAACACATGAATGCATACAATTTTATATAAAGACACAAAGAGATACATACATACCTCTATCTAAACATATCCATTTTATCTATACATGTATATAGATAAATATAGGCAGAGATACATAAATGATTTTCTTTATATAAGGTGCTTAAAGTAGTCATTAGCATGTCGTAAGCACTCAGGTGGTTCTGGCGTTGCTGTTCTATCATCATCATCATTATAACATGGCTACATATACACTATATATATAAATACATAACTACACATGTAATGGTATATTATATAACTATCTGATTACAGCAGGATACCTGCTGAAAAATAAACTTGTCTTTTTCTTTCTCTGCTCTAGGAGGGGTGCCAGAAAGTCACTAAATCATGGTAGATCATCCTTGAGGCATTGTAGTCAGTCAGCTGCCTGGATGGATGGGGCAGAGCGGGTCAAAGACCCTTTGTAGATGGTTCCATGAGCCGCCTCTTGTGCACCAGCTTAGATCCTCTCAGCCTCGCCTTTCTCTCCTCCAGCCTCTGCTGCAGTGCTCAGCTCCGTATGGACTCTCGTTAGCTTTATGCAGGTGCAACCCCACAGTGAATCACCTCACACCCGTGCCATGTGCCTCCTGCCTCCTGCCTCCTGCTGCAGGGACAGTCTCCCAAGTCCACACAGGTGCCACCCAGAAGCGCAGAGTGAACACACGGGGAATGGCATCCATTAGACACGCGCTTCCCTTCTTCTCCCAGAATGACTGGTCGTTTCAGAAGGACCAAACAACCCATCACTGATAGCACAGACCAACGTATATTTGTTCTCCCTCCTTTCTTTTCCATGGCCCCTGCCCCTGCCTCCTCCCTCCATGGCACCCCACTCCCAACTTAAGCCCTCACACACAAGCCTTTGCCATAGACTCTGCTTTCCATGCGACCTGGATTAAGATAAAAATGACAGTGGTCACCCCCGTGCAGGGGAGCAATCAGCCCTACTGCTCATCAGAAGGTGAAAAAAGATGGCACTTTGTTCTTTGATTTCCGAAAAGGCAAATGCCTTGCCTCTCATGGTATAACTGAAAAGGGGGAAAGGAGACAATAGTCCCTGGTGCTCAAGGTGGGACAGAAGGATGAATCCTGCCCCAGGGTTCCTGGGCAAAGACTGTATCAGGAATGGAAGACCCCTCTGCCCTTGAATGAGCTCAGCCAAGACTCCCCCAGCTCCTTCCAGTGGCGACTGAAAGGAAAACTACTTGACCCTCAAGCTGTGTTTCTCCAGAAAAGAAAACAGGGGAGCAGTTCTGGTGGAGCACCTCTGATGGCCATGAGGACTGTGCTCTCTGGTGGCCGCATGCTATTTTGATAAACCAATACAAGAGCAGAAGGCTTGGAATCTTGAGTTTCCAGGCCAGGAAGCCAGACTAACATGCCCCGTGCCCTCTGCAACATGGGGACACACACCCCTTTCGGACTGCTGTGCTGTCTAGTCAGGTAGCTTCTAGCCACATGTAGCTATTTAAATAGACAATTAAATTAATTAAAATAAACAAAACACTCAGCTACTCGGTTGCATTAGCCACATTCAATGTTCAATGGCCAGGAAGTGGCCAGTGTCTACTATATTGGAAAGGGCAGAAGAGACCACTGCCATCATGGCAGAAAGTTGTATTGGGGGTGCTGCTCTGGAGTCAGGACTCTGGGTTTTAGTCAGTTAGCCCAGAGACCAGCACCGGACTTACCACTCACCTATCAGGAATGGAGGGCCGCTTTCATTTGTGTGAAATAAAAGAAACACGAGAGTATTTGTTCTCTGAGTTGGTAATAAAGCACTTATATGTGGTTAGGTTAACAGCAATGGATATTTGGATGCTGGGTGCATAGGAGACCCCAGTCTTTAAGGAAGAAAAGAAATATACGTATGTATGTATTTAATCCCCACATTCTGAGGTACAAAACACCCAAAAAGTATTTGGTTAGAACAACTATCTAGTGTATAAGATTAACGTTCCCCAAATCTATAAAAATAATGGAGAAATTATTAAAACAGTTAATTACATTTCATATCTAAATTTTAATTCCTATGTGTATCAGTTATCTAGCTCAACATGGGTTCCACTCAACGTGAGCGGTAAGAAACCACACTGGGATAGAAGCCCAAAAATTAGGTTAGCCTCTTCATCATCAGATGGAAGGCACTGACCTTTTGAACTTAAAATCCTTGTCGTGAACACCAGAATATCATCTCATTCGGCAATGTTCTAGAGAGACATTAATATCCTCCTCCAATCTCTTAGAATAACTGTTGGTACCTTAAGAGCCTGGATCATCACACTAGGTAATTTACATATAGCATTAATCACATGTCATTTTCAGTATTATTCATTACTCACATTGCCTTTATAATTAAATAGAGTGAGATTAAACCAAAGAGAAGTAATTTTAAGTCCTTGCTTGGGGCTGATGCTCTGCTGAGCCTAGCGCAGGGTCTTGCCTGGCGTAGGCATCTTCCTACCCACCTCTCAAATGTTGCTGTTCCACAGGTCCCGAGCCTTTTCTTCTCATCTCTTATCGTTTTTCCCAAGTGACTGTATCAGCAACTAGGGCTTCATTTACCAAATATGACCCCCAATAATAAGGGCTACCATTTGTGGAGCACTATGTGCCAGGCCCTGTCCCTTACAAGCATTACCGAGTCAACAGTCACAGCAGCCCTGCCTGCAAGGAAGAAACAGGCCGCATCTCCTCGTAACAATCATCTAGATGCAGAGGTCATAGGTCCCTTAAACTCCACATTTCCAGGCTTGACTTCACCACAAATCTGCCTCAGTTCCTCCATATCTTCATACAAAATATCGCAAGCCAGAAACCTGCAAATCACCCTGGACTCCTCCCTCTCCTTTTTTGTCCACTTCCAATAAGTTCCAAGTTCTATTACTTTTACCTCCTAACTATCCCTTCATTCCACGCAGACTGGCAGCACCCTGCATAAGGCTCCTGTCATTTCTTACCCAGAGGCCTGCATCAGCTGGCCAACTCATCTCCCTGAATCTGGTCTTTTTTCTGTAATCCCAGTTACTCTACTAACTTAACCTTATGACTCTGGGCATCTGAAATACAGGGATAATAATGAGGTCTCTCTCCTTATAGGTTTGTGTGAGTTAAATAAGTTATAGAGTTTTCTAAGTGTCAGGTAGTTGATAAAAAGTTATGCAGCTGATATAGGAATTGAGACAATTTGGTGCTGGAGGCTACATGCTTAACCACCACCACATATGCCCAGGTGAGCCATCATTATCAGAAAAGTCATGATGAAGAGAGACATGAGAAAGGATCATTTACAGCGCAAAGCTTTTGAGAATGACAATATAAATATACTCCAATTACTCTAAAACTTTGCAGCTTTAGCAACAAACACTATTATCTTGGGGCTTCTATAGTACCACTTAGCTAGGTGCCTCTGGCTTGAGGCCTTTCATGAGGTTGTAGTCAAACTATCAGCTGGGGTTTGCAGACTCATCTGAAAGCTTGACTGGGGCTGAGGGGCTTCCTAGCTTGCTCATGTGGTTCTTGGAGGCCTTCATCCCTTGCCACATGAACCTTTACACAGGGCTGCCTCACAACATGGCAGCTGGTTTCCTCCAGGGCAAGTGATCCAGGAGACAAGAAGAAAGGGCCCCTATTATGGAAGCCACAATCTTTTAATAAACTCATCTCAGAAGTAACATCCCACCACTTCTGTCACTCATTGGGAGTGAGTCATTAAATCCAGCCCATATTCAAGGAGAGGTGTTTACACAAGGTCAAAGACCACTAAGAGCCAACCCAGAGGCTGATTACTATTATCACCCAAGTAGACATCACAGCCCTGAAGGGAGGGGGTGTGCTGAGAATAAATGGGGCTCTATCAGCATTTCCTTTAGCTCTCTCTGCTTTTCAGAGTTGAACTGCCCATGAACTTCATGTCCTGTTACTTTTTATCAGTAGATAACACTCTTGTCTTGGCCTCCTCCTCGCTAGCTATCTCTGCCACCATGAAGGATACGTGGAGAACCCACAGATTGCTAGGAACTATTATATATCAGCCTTTTTTCATAAATCTAAAATAGATCAGCATTATAGTAGCTACTGGCTCTATTGTTAAGCATAAATTTAAGTCAGGAAATATAACAATAATTAAAATTTAAACATTATCACAAAGTTCTAAAAATTAAAGCAATGCAAGTTCTTTTTTAAAGAACCAAAGCTCTATTGATTTTTAAATATAATATGTTAATAATAAAAATAATTATTTCATGCTATTGTATCTACATTTCTAAGAAGCATTTTTATTATAATTCAATCTACTGTTATTAGCAAGAGACAGTGAGTATTCTGGGTTGAACTGTGTGCCCGCAAAAATATAGGCTGGAATCCCAACCCCCCTCTCAGAATGTGAGCTTATTTGGAGATAGTGTCTTTACAGAGGTAATCAAGTTAAAATGTGGTCATTAGGTTGGACCGTAATCCACTATGACTGGAGTTGTTGTAACAAGGGCAAATTTGGACACAGAAACAGACATGATAGAGGAAAGATGATGTAAAAAAGATACAAGGAGAAGACAGCCATCTACAAGCCAAGGAGAGGGTCCTAGGGCAACCTTCTGTAGCAGGCCTCAGAAGGAACCATGAACCAAGCAGAGCCAGCACCTTGATTTTGGACTTCCAGCCTCCAGAACCACGAGGCAAAGCATTTCTGTTGTTTAAGCCACTAGTCTGTGGTATTTTGTCATGGCAGCCTGAACAAACTATTATAGAGAGAAGAAAGAAAAACTGAGATACAGCAAGAGAGAGGCAGAGAGAAATACAGAGAAAAGAAGACAATATGTCAAGATTCATATTCATCTGGATGAGTTGATTTTAACAAGAAATGCACAAGGGCGTATTCCTAAAATCTTATTTAGCATATTTATGCAGCAGAAGCTGACAGATATTTCCAAAAACTGTGTAAATGGAACACAGTGCCAGGTGAAAACAAGCAGATTCTCCCTCTACAGGTGGGGTCTGACCTGGTAGGGGCCAACAGTGGGAGTCCAGGAGCAAGAGGGGACCCTACCTTCTGGTAGTCTTCTTTGGACCTCAGGGCCACCTCCATGTGCTCGGTAGAGGTTGGATAGATGGCTGAGCGGTACTGAGTGCCGTGATCATTGCCTTGGCGCATACCTGGGAAAATGGAAAACAGAAAGGATTATTGGAATGGACCAGGCAACAAGGCCAGTGTCATGGTTTTCTATGATTCATGTGCTACTAATTTGTTTTGTTTTTTTTCAACTGAAATATGGTTGACACACAAAGGTACATTAGTTTCAGGTGTACATCTTAGTGATTTGACAAATCTTACCTTATACTACACTCACCACAAGTATACCTATTACCTGTCACCATACAATGCTATTACAACACATTTGACTATATTCCCTATGCTGTGCCTTTTATTCCCGTGACTTATTCATTCCATGACTGGGAGCTTGTACCTCCAACTCCTCTTCACCCCTTTTCACCCATCCCCCACAACCCCTCCTCTCTGGCAACCATCAGTTTGTTCTCTGTATTTATGGGCCTATTTCCACATCTTGTTTGTTTGTTCATTTGTTTTGTTTTTTAGATTCCACAAATACGCGAATTTGTTTTTCTCTGTTTGACATATTTCACTTAGCATAATATCCTCTAGGTCTATCCACGTTGTCACAAATGGCAAGATTTCATTCTTTTTTTAGGGCTGAGTAATATTCCTCTCTCTCTCTCTCTCTCTCTCTCTCTCTCTCTATATATATATATATATATATATATATCACATTTCCTTTTTCCATTCATCTATCAATGGACATTTAACACTGCTTCCATATCTTGGCTATCAGGAATAATGCTGCAATAAACACAGGGGTGCATATATTACTCAGTGCTTGTTTTAATTTCATCTTGATACCACTCTCCTTAAACAAGCACAGAGTATATCTGTCTTGCTTTGCTTATTTTCATTACAACATATGTTTGAACTTAGGTAAATCTATCATAGGTCTTAGATCATAGTAGATGCTCTACAAATATGTATTTTTCTATGCAGATATTTAAATCATAACCTATTCTATTTTTCACTTGCAAAGCACTGTGCTGTACATTATTTCTTGGGATCTTAATGAGATACTGTGTATGGCAACTACTGTGGTCCCTCTCTTGGAAAATAAGGAGATGGGATTATGTATGTGTAAGTACCTGGCATACTGCTTGGCACATAGGAGGTGCTACAAATGACTAAGTAACTGATATTCAGTGAGTTTGAAGAGCTTGCCTAAGGTCATCCACCCAATTAAGGGAAAACCTGAGCTTTAAAGTTACCCAGCCCATTTTCCACCCTGTCACAGCTGCTAATGTAGAGATCTTGATCAATTTCTAACTGAATCATTTACTTCCCAAAGTTAAATAGCCACAGGCTTACTATAGATCTCCTATAGTTGTCCATGCTGTAGTCAAATGAACCTCACACGCGTTTACTTCATCATTCAAGAATCCACTTCAGTTTTAACAAGTGCCCCAAGACTCCTCCAACAGAAAGTTCAATCTTCCAAAAAACAGCTTTGTACTTGCAGATGTTAATGTCCATGTGAATTACCTGGGGATGTTGTTCAAATGCAGATTCTAGTTCAGTAGGTCACCATTTCTAAGCTGCCCAGGAGTGGTGCTGACCACCAGACTGCATTTTGAGTAGCTAGGGTTTAGAGTTTGCTCAGATATTTTCCAGGTTCTTCATAATCCATCAGCAACAATTTTAATTCCAATAATGCGGTGAGGAAAACCTGAGTCTTCCAAACTAACCTTCCTGAGGTATTCAGTGTACAGTGCTCCCTCCACCTCTCTCTATTCCCCCAGGAGGCACACATTTTGTACTGAACTCCTATTCAAGACTTAGTTCAAGCATCTTTGCTCCACAGAACCTTCCCTGAGTGTTCCTTACAGCTGTGACAATCACTGACTCCTTTGGGCAGGTCTCTTTCTTAGAGATTTTACTGTACTGCATTGTTATTATGTGGTTGTCCCTCTGCCTCATCTGTGAGCTTCCCAGAGGGCAGAGGCTTACAGCCATAGGACCTGGTATAGCATTGGACAGATGGACATACTTCCACCAATATTCGTTGCATGAAGAACACAGGAGTTTATATCTTGTGATCCAAGACAGTGCAATCAATACTGGAGTGCAAATCAACCAATCAAAGTGCTTTTTACTATGTAAATTCAAATGTAAATAAAATAATATTTCTTAAGAGCCCTAGGAAAAAGCTACCAGTGAGTTAACACGTTTGACAAGTAGAGGGAAGTGCAATAGCTAAAGACACCAAAGCTTCACTATGGCAGTTAATGAACCGACGAGCTGGAATTCACAATCAAAACTAGAGGCTAAAAACAGAGGTTTAAATAATAACAAACTAGAAGGATCTGGGGTCAAGTCAGAGGCTATCTATGGTGTGTACATGTGTACTTGTGCATACGGCAGGGGGTGTTTCTGGCACCTACACCCCAGATTGGTTGACTTCCTAGAAATTTCACTTTCCCACCTTCAGAGTTGCATCCCCACCTTGACACACAAAGGTCACATGGGGACCAGAAACTAGTTAGTGGCTTAAACAGCCAATATCAATGACACCAAAATATTAAGTTAATAATATATAATAAAAATAAACCAGCCCACATCTCCAACAAGCACTATATAATTCCAAATTAAAATATCTATTTCATTTCTGTATGTTACACATTCACTTAAGTATCATATTATTATAATATACAATATGTAAGTATTATTACTTGAAATGCTTCAAAAGTATGTGCCAAATACTTTTCCAGGTGCTGAGAATACAGCAATGAATAAATGCAAACCCTATCTTTGCGGAGCTCACATTTCAGTGTAATTTAAGAAACTGGATAAATACACATTCCAGAATGGCACTTTGGCAATATTTTTTTCTTTACCTTCTTCAACGTTCCCTCCTTCACTTAAAAGTAAGGCTTTTCCTGAGTGACTACGTCGCATCCTTTTGTGCACAATGGTATGATGGTAGTATTATTGTTCCCTCTGAAACTATTCTCCAAAAGATTCATCCAAAAGATTGCTGGATGGCTGGTTTTCAGGAAAATATGACCTGTCTCCATTCGGCACAAGATGCAGAACAGGAGGGTCTCCGTGTGGAGCTGTTTACATCTATTCAAGTTCCCTTTCTTTTGGAAGATAAACTAGTATGTGAGTGAAAGAGAACATGCAGGTGTGATTTATTTAAATTTTTCAACAAATTTTGCTAAGATTCCATATACCTTGCACACTGAAGACAATAAATATGTCTGTGTTTGGATGAAGGTCCTTGACTTATCACAGGATGATGAGAAATTGCTGTTTATGCATAAAACTGCCTTTTTAGCAAACAAGATGGGAATAATTAAGAATCATTCCAAGTAAACTGTGTAATAGTGGGCTCTTCCACTGATCATATTCTCACAAATAGTCTGGTAGAAGAATGCACAATGAAACATTTAGATTTATAGCCACATTCAGAGCCTCTCTTGTAGTGACATGACAACCTAAGGGGTAGAAACATCTGGAAGGTTTCCCAAAATTGTGTGGTTGGGCAGAAAAGATGCATATGACTGTCACTTTTTGGCAAGTATGTAAAGCAGTGCATTTCTATAAATATAATTCATGGATTTTTTTATGTAATTGTGGGTTATACTACTACAATCCAGGATGGGGATTTATGAGCCCTTCCCTAAAGCCATGATTCCCTTGAATTAAATTCTGACTTGATCATCTGCTAATTGTAATAATACAATACTGATAAGGCTGCTGTAACTGTTGTCTTTGTCTTCTTTGTGTAGACTTGCGCTGTCCCCCACTCACCCTGGATAGCTATAAAGAGAAGTAACATAGTGGGCATTATCCACAGCTCAGCCCCAGACTCCTTGCACCTCTCCCCTTGCACCAACCCAACCTGACTATTCATCAATTGGGAAGATGGGAATTCTTCACACAGTTACAGCTACCATCTTTAAGTCTTACAGATTTGAATTTATAGCCCCTATGTTATGAGCCCAATACTTCTTGGATGTTCTAGCAAAACTGACAGCTCCTCATGTCAGACCCAATACACACTCTCTTCCCGGTCACTCTGGCTAAAATCCTGCCTGGCCAGAAAGGAAGACAAGAAAATGTTAAAGAGATACAGTAGGGGATAGAGAGAAAACATCAAAGCCTTTATTCAGATATTCTTGAATTTTGAGTGATACTGGATAAGGCATTAACCCTCTGGTATGCTCATGAATAACAATGTTAACCCTCTGGTATGCTCATGAATAACAATGTTAATTTGAATTTTTTCCACCAAAATTCATCCCAAGGAGAAGGTATTAATACCTTAAAACAAAACCATACACACATTTACACCTACTTGTGTATGTTTTTGGTTGATTCCAATGCATGTACCTTTTGGTTAACTGACAAGGCTTATTAAGTGGATAGGAGCTTGAACTTTGGAAACAGATGGTTCACTGGGAAATATGATTTAATGCTCAACAGATTGAAAAACCTATAGAACTATGGATTTTCTGTTCTCGTTATTTTTAATACATTGCATTTACAGATGTTTAGCATCATTAAACTTTCCACATTTTCTTTCAACCTACATTGGTTTATGTTATGAACGCAAAATGGTAATTCACATGTGAGGAAAACCTGTTCACTAAATCTCTCATAAGAAGCCTAGGACTCAAAGCTACAAGATCTTGTCTTTAAGTCTAATTCTGTCACTGACATGCTTTGTGTAAATTACCTAATTTCTGAGCTTCAAACCTTATTTGTAAAGTAAGGATTATAAGGACCTAAACTACAGGCTTGTTGTGAAGAGTAAATGAGATGAAACCTCTAAAGCACTTTGTTGACTATAAAAAATTACGTAGGTGTTAGGTACTTTAATTCAAACAACTTTTAATAATCTTGAAATGCTTCAGAATAACTAGTTTGAAATAAAAATAACCAATGATGTCACACAAGATACTCTAGTTACAACCCTTTTCATCCCCTGAAAAGTATTAAATAATATTCTTCTCTCAGATGCCCACACAGTATAGGTCACGTAGAAATATCCAAAGAGAGAAACAAAATCCATTTTATGTGTATAGAAATGTACTAGTTTTTAATTCTTTATTACATTTTTTAGCAGAATTATCTTCCTAATTAAAATTTTAGATCTGCTAATCTCCAGCCCAGTTCTCTATTTCAATGGAAAACACACTGAAGAAAGGGAAAAACTCTGTGAGTGAATTTTCTGACACTTGTCCCTGCCCATGAAGAGCTTTTCCAAGCAATGTCTCATTCTTGATCTCTGATCTGAAGTGTGGAAAAATTAGGCCTTTTTGGCACTGATCCCAAGAAAGAGCCTGGAAATCAGTGGTCCACCCCATCAAATCACAAAATAAATGTTATATTTGACTGTTATACCTGATCTAAACAGTCTTTATAATGCTGTTATCAAGAGGGGAAAACTAACCAAGGTTGCATTGTGAAAAAGGACAGAAAAATGTCACTGAGAGACAGAGAATTCCTACTTGTCTGTCCTTCTTCCACAAATAAATACGTTCTCTCTAGCATAAAGTATTCACAGGGTGCCAGCTGTGTACTCAGCACTATGGAGGCTACAGCAGAATTAATTATAAGCCTTGATCCCAAGAAAGAGCCTGGAAAAGGGAAAGAGGGAAAGGAACGAGCTTGACCCTATACTTCACTGTACTGGGTTTTTTGCCATCATTTCCCCTCACGTTGCAGACAGCTGTCATTAATCTTCAGATTAGCACTGTGAAGTTGGTATTCTCAACCTTCTTGGACACAAAGGAAGCTGTGACTCAGAGACATTAGGTGACCTGCCCAGTGGCACAGAGCTGGTAAGTGGCCAAGCTGTGATTTAAAGCCAGATCCCCCGACACCAAAATGGATGCACAAGTTAGAACAAAACAATCAATGGAAAAAAGTGCCCTGTCAGTGGTGCGTCTGGAAAGGAGCATCAGCACCTGAGGTCCAGAAATAAAAACAAGGCTGGTATGTGCTGAGGACTGGGAGGAGTCAGGGCTGGGTTCTTTCTAGGGGCCTAGAGGGAAATGAAGCTGGTTAGCTGTGCATGAGGCCACATAGAAATCTTGACAGGACATACTGGGGACTAGATCTGTTTGGAAACATCAGTCTCAAGGAAGCCACAGAACTCTGTGGAACCCTGGGTAAGCATAATCTTCAAAAATCCAAAACTCTCATATGGATTCAGTAAGTTTTGCAAAGTTCACTGTGCCCTCCACTTGGCTTTAGAAAAACAGAGGATAAATTACTGACACTACTTGGCTGTTTTCATGTTCCAGGAAAGCAAGCAATGGACCTGCTGTAGTGGGTGAAATGAAAATAACTGGCTGAGAAACAACATCTTCTCCCCTAGCACTCTCTAAGTAATGAGGACTGGGCTTTGGGGCCTTCTTGAAGAGGACTGACCTCTTGGCATCTACCAACTGTTGCCAATTTCTCCATCCACCTTCTTCAAATAAGATTTGAAAGGGACAAACCATCCTGAGACTGTTCTAACATTTCTCTCTCTCTCTCTCATTCTCTCTCTCTCTCTCTCTCTCAGCAGAGCCCACAGAAAGCACTGGAAAACAGAGAAATGCTTAATCTATAATGAAGCAAAAAAGACCAAAGTTCTCATCTGCTCAATGGGCCTTATAAACCTTAGCTTATTTTTGGCTACCAGCCCTGTTCTATACCTTCTAACTGGAGAGAAGAAAAATATGCTTGAACAAGGGAATTTTAATGGGAAATTCACACTCTGACTTGTTTCAAGGTGATTACTTTAAGAAATTCCAGGACTCACCAGCTGATTGTGAACATCAGGGCAAAGAAGGACACATTTATAAGGGCCTACAATTTCTATCTGTGTTGGGGAACCTCAAAGGAGTAATAATCTCACTAGAGGCTCTCTGTGTTGGTTGCACAGACAGGGTGACTTCTACCAGGAAGAATCCATATTCTTCTCTTCTATAGACTATTGCTAGGAAAAAATGACCCATAATCAGGTTTTGTCATGAGGTAGTTCTGAATTCTAATTTCAGCTTTCTTGTTTACTAACTGTGTAACCTCAGCCAAGTTATTAGACCCATCTATGCTTCCATTTCTTCATTTGGAAAAATGGGGGTGATGGTACATACCTCACAGGGTTGTAGGTATCTTGCGTAGGAGTTCAGTAAACATAACTCCTCCATCCCCTTGTGACTTCTAATGCAGAAATTCAAGGAAGAGACTTTTTCAACATATTTTTTAAGAATTTAAAATTTTCTCAGTCAATAAAGAGTTGCTAAGCATCTATCTTAGTCCACGAATCTCGCTAGGACTTCAGCTAAAACACACACCAAAGAACCTGGTCTCAGTCTCAGAAAATTTCTGCAATGTATCATCAAACAGATAAGCATGCAGAGAAGCAAGATGTGCTCATTAAGAATGAACAGAGATCCATCTAGAATCAATGCCTCTTAACCACTTAGGCCTCAGTGGCAATCAAGGATTTGGGTCAGATCCTTTTAAAACCAGTTTTATTGTTCCATGATTCACTAATGAATCATCGAACACTACCTCAAAAACTAAGGATGTACTGTGTGGTGACTAACATAATAAAAATTTATTATTAAAAAATAAATAAATAAAACCAGTTTTATTGAGGTAAAATTGATATACAAAAAATGGTATGCATTTAAAGTATACAATTTGATCAGTTTTGACCTGTATATACACAATGAAACCATTGCTACAATCAAGATAATGAACACCTCCAAAATATTTCTCAGGCCCATTTTAAATCTCCCCTTCCCACCACTCCCAGTCCCTGCTCTAAGGCCTCAGGCAAACTCTGACCTATATTCTATCATTCATTTAAATTCATTTGCATTTTCTAAAATTTTATACAACTGTAATCACATAGCATGTACTATTTTTTGCTAACTCAACCATGTTGTTATAAGTTCAACAGTTCCTTCTTTTTATTGTTGAGCAGCGTTCAATTGATTGGATATCCCACAATTTATTCATTGACCTATTGATGGACATTTTGGTTCTTTCCAGCCTTGGGCTATTAAAATAAAGCTAGTATAAATATTCATGTACAAGTCTCTGTATGTACATATACTTTCATTTCTTCTGGATAAATACCTGGGAGTGGAATGGCTAGTACATTTTTGTTGAAGACTGTTAAACTTTTTCCAAAGTGGTTGTAATATTTTATATTACCTGTCAGCAATATATGAGAACTCCAGTTGTCTTGTATCCACACAAACACTTGGTATGGTCAGTCCTTTTAAATTTAGCCATTTGAATATATGTGTGGTAACTCACTGTGGTTTTAATTTGAATTTCTTAATGCCTAATGATGTTGAGCATTTTTCATGTGATAATTTGCTATTTGTACATCTTCTCTGATGAAGTGCTCAAATATTTTACATATTTTTAAATTGTGTTGTTTTCATATGGTAGAATTTTGAGAGTTTTTTATATATTCTGGATACAAGTGTCTGAACAAATGTATAACTGGAAACTGCTTTCTCTCAGACTGTGGTTTGTCTTTAATTCTCTTGGTGACTTTCAAAGAGCACAAATTAATGTTGATGAAATCTAAATTATCAATGGTTTCTTTTATGATTCAAGTTTTTGGTGTTCTACGCAAAATCTTTATTTAACCCAAGTCATGAAGATTTTTCCTTATATTTACCTCTAGAAGTTTTATAGTTTTAGGTTTTAAATTTAGAGCTATGATTCCTTTTACATTTTGTATATGGTGTGAGGTACAGATCAGAGTTGTTTTGGTGTTCTTACTGTGATTGCTGTTGTATCCTTTTGTTGTTGCTTTTTTGCAGAAGGATATACAATTGTCCTAGCACCATTATGGAAAAGATTATCCTTTCTCCACTTCACAGTCTCTCCTCTCAGACTTTGTGCTATGTTTGCAAAGCGCTGAATTTCTACGTATCTTATCACCCTTAATATACACTTATTATTTTGGCTCTAAACAGTAGATTATCTTTTAAAGAGATTTAAATCTTTAAGTCTTTATGTTTAGTAAAAACGTAGTTAACATTGTTAGCACTCTTTATTTCTTTGTGTAGATCCATATTTCTAGCTGGTATCACTTCCTTTATGCTTGAAGGACTTCCTTTCACATTTCCTTCTAGCTCAGGTCTGCTAGTGATGAATTCATTCAGCTTTTGTACATGTGGAAAAGTATTTCTCCTTCAATTTTGAAAGATATTTTCACCAGGCAAAGAATTCTAGTATGACAGTTCTTTTTTCCTTTCAATACTTCAAGATATTACTCCACTGCCTCCCACCTGGTATTGTTCCTGATGAGAAATCTGCCATATTCTGTATCTTTGTTCCTCTATGAAATTTATCTTTGTCCTGTGTCTACTTTTAAGATTTTCTCTTTGTCATTGATTTTAATGATTTGATTACCATGTGTCATGATGTAATTTTCTTCATGTTTCTTGTGTTGGATGTTCATTTACCTTCTGAGATCTACAGTTTTACAGTTTTTATCAAATTTAGAATTTTTTCTGATGTTCAGATTCTTTTTATCTCAGACATTATAATTGTCATCTCTCGAAGCTGGGTTAGGTCTTTTAAAAAAATATTTTATGTATTTATTGGAGAGAGAGAATGGATCGATCATCCAAACAAATCAACAACGTAACAGCGGCTTTGAAGGATACATTGGACCACATGGATCTAACAGATATATTCAGAACATTCCATCCTAAAACAGCAGAATACATATTCTTTTCAAGTCTGCATGGAACATTCTCTCAAATAGATCACATATTAGGCCATAAAACAAGTCTCAACAAATTCGAAAAGATCAGTCATACCATGCATTTTTTCCAGCTCCACCACCATGAAACTAGAAGTCAACCACAAGAAAAAAATCTGGAAAGACCACAAATACATGGAAGTTAAATAACATGCTACTAAACAATGGGTCAACCAAAAATCAAAGGAAAAAATAAAAAATTACATGGAGAGAAATGAAAATGAAAACACAATGGTCCAAAATTTTTGAGATGCAGCAAAAGCGGTTCTAACAGGAAAGTTTACAGCAAAACAGACCTACCTCAAGAGGCAAGAAAAATCTCAAACAAACAACCGAACCTTACACCAAGGAGCTAGAAAAAGAACATACAAAACCCAAAACCAGCAGAAGGAAGGAAGTAATAAAGATTAGAGCAAAAATAATTGATACAGAAACTAAAAACAAAACAAAACAAAATAAAAACCAAAAACCCACAACAACAATAGAACAGATGAAAGAAACCAGGAGCTGGTTCTTTGAAAAGATCAACAAAATTGATAAATTTCTAGCAAGACTCATTAAAAAAAGAGAGAGGGGGGACCCAGATAAGCAAATCACTAATGAAATAGAAGAAATAACAATCAATACCACTGAAAATAAACAATTGTAACAGAATACTATTGAATACTTATATGCCAACAATTGGACAACTTAGAAGAAATGGACAAATTCCTAGAAACATATAAACTACCAAAATTAAAGCAGGAAGAAGTAGAACATTTGAACTGACAAATTACCAGCAATGAAATTGAATCGGTAATCAAAAAGTTCCAAAAACAAAAGTCCAGGACCAGACAACTTCACAGAGGAAATCTACCGAACATTTAAAGAAGAGTTAATCCTTATTCTTCTCAAATTACTCCAAAAAATACAAGAGGAAAAAAAAACTTCCAAATTCATTCTATGAGACCAGTACCACTCTGACACCAAAACTAGAAAAACACATCACACAAAAAGAACTACAGGTAAATATTCTTCATGAATATAAATGCAAAAATCCTCAACAAAATATTTGCAAACCAAATCCAACAATACATTAAAAAAATAATACACCATGATCAAGTGGAATTTATTCCTGGGATGTAAGTGTGGTTCAATATTCACAAAACAATCAAGGTGACACATCACATCAATAAAAGAAAAAATAAAAAACACATAAGATCATTTCAATAGATGCAAAAAAAATTGACAAAGAAACACATCCATTCATAATAAAAGCCCTCTCCAAAGTAGGTCTAGAGGGAACATATCTCAACATAATAAAGGCCTTATATGAAAAACCCACACCCAACATCATACTCAATGGTAAAAAACTGAGAGTTTTTCCACTAAGGGTCAGGAACAGGACAGGGATGTCTGCTCTCACCACTTTTATTCAACATAGTACTGGAATTTGTGGCTACAAATTAGGCAACATAAAGAAATAAAAGGCATTCCAATTGGTAAGGCAGAAGTAAATCTCTCACTATTTGCAGATGATATGATCTATACAAAGAAAATCTATACATACCATATATACTATATCTATATACACCAAAAATCTCTGGAACTGATAAATTCAGTAAAGTCACAGGATACAAAATCAATGTGCAGAAATCTGTTGCATTCCTATACACTAATAACGAAGCAACAGCAAGTGAAATTAAGAAAATAATCCTATTTACAATTACACCAAAAACAATAAAACATCTAGGAATAAACTCTCCAAAGAGGTGAAAGACTTATACTCTGAAAACTATAAAACACTGATGAAAGAAATTCAAGACAACATAAAGAAATAGAAAGATACTCCATGCTCATGGGTTGGAAGAACAAATATTGTTAAAATGTCTATACTCACCAAAGCAATCTACAGATTTAATGTCATCTTTATCAAAACACCAACAGCATTTTCCACAGAACTAGAAAAAGCAATCCTAAAATTTATATGGAACCACAAAAGATCTCAAATAGCCAAAGCAATCCTGAAAAAGAAAGACAAAACTGGAGGTATCACAATTCCAGATTTTAAGTTATATTACAAAATGGTAGTAATTAAGGCAGTATGGTACTGGCATAAAAACAGACACACAGATCAACAGAATAGAAGAGAAAACCCAGAAATAAACCCACAATTATATGGTTAATTAATCTTCAAAAAAGCAGGAAAGAATATCCACTGGGAAAAAGATAGTCTCTTCAACAAATGGTGTTGGAAAAATTGGACAGTTAAATGCAAAAAAAATGAAATTGGACCACCATACACAAAAATAAACTCAAAATGAGTTAAGGACCTAAATGTGAGACCTGAAACCATAAAAATCCTGGAAGACAGCACAGGCTGTAATCCCTCTGACATCGGCCATAACATCTTCCTGGATTTGTCTCCTGAGGCAAGGTAAACAAAAGCAAAAATAAACTATTGGGATTACATCAAAATAAAATCTTCTAAACAACCAACAAAACTAAAAGACAACCTATTGAATGAGAGAAGATATTTGCAAATGACATATCCAATAAAGGGTTAATATCCAAAATATATAAAGAATTTATAAAAATCAATGCCAAAAAACCAAATAATGCAATTAAAAATGGGCAGAAGACATGAACATACATTCCTCCAAAGAAGATATCCAGATGACCAACAGACATATGAAAAGATGCCTAACGTCACTCATCATCAGGGAAGTGCAAATCAAAACCACAATTACATATCACCTCGCCCCTGTCAGAATGGCTAAAAAAAAAATTCAGGAAAGAACAAGTGTTGATGAAGATGCAGAGAAAAAGGAACCCTCGTGCATTACTGATGGGAATGCAAACTGGTGCAGTGACTGTGGAAGACAGTATGTAGATTTCTGAAAAGACTAAAAATAATAATAATAATAATAATAATAATAATAATAATACTATAAGATTCAGTAATGGCACTACTGGGTATTTAGCCTAAGAATATGAAAATACTAATTCGAAGGGATATATGCACTCCCATTTATTGTGGCATTATTTGCAATAGCCAAATTTTAAAAGCAGCCCAAGTGTCCATCAAGAGATGAATGGATAAAGAAGATGTAATATATATATATATATATACACACACACATACACACACACACACACACACACACACACACAGTGGGATATTATTTAGCCAGAAAAAAGAATGAAATCTTGCCATTTGCAACAACAATATGGATGGAGCTAGAGTGTATAATGCTAAATGAAATAAGTCAGAGAAAGACAAAACCTTATGATTTCACTCATATGTGAAATTTAAGAAACAAAACAAACAAACCAAAGAAAATAAAAGAGACAAATCAAAAAACAGACTTAACTATAGGAAACAAAGAGATGGCTACCAGAGCGGAGAGGTGGGTGGGGAGAATGGGAAGGAGGTGAAGGGGATTAAGAGTACACTTAGCTTGATGAGCACTGAGTAATACATGGAACTGTTGAATCACTATATTGATGCTTGAAACTAATATAACACTGTACGTTAACCAGACTTGAATTAAAATTTTAAAAATACAAAAAAATTTAAGTAACATATCCTTTTGGTTCTTACTTTCAAGCACTGTTATTTTGGACCAAAGAAGCTTTTAAGCTAGGTTAATTTTCCTACTAATGAGGTAAACCTTTCTGAGTACTGTATCTGATGCCCAATGAATTTTTATGTACCATTCTGGCTAGTGAAAACAGGCAGTATTCCCAACCTCATGTGAACTCTGGGAATTTTTTCCCTCTACTTGTTCAAGGTGATTCTTTTCCTGGCCTCAGGCTGTTTAATCATACAATATTCTGGTCAGTCTCAGACAATCACTTAAAGGAACACTTTGCAGATCTCCAGAGGTTTCTCTCTCAACATTTTTCTCTTCCCTTCTTCTGCTCTATAAATTCTACCTTCCTCAGTATACCTAGGCTTCCACTTCCATCCCCTCAACTCGTGGAGACTGTGAGGCTTGGCCTGGGTTCCTCCTTCTAGCTCTGCAGCAGAAATTTTCTCTAGGAAATCAGAGAGGGCAATTGTAGGATTTATTTGTTTCTCTGATGTCCAACATTTCATATATTTTGTCTAATTTTTTAGTCCTTTCAAATCACAAACAGAAGTCTTTGGGCTAAATATCTTCCAGCCCTAATTTTAAAAAATCATTCAAAGTTAACATAATGGGCATGTGGGCATGGATAGCTAGACTGAAAAATTCTCTTAGGTTTGAGTAGAGTTTTTTGTATTTTTTGTTTTGTGTTACTATTCTGTTAACAAATGGATTCTGTAAATTTATTTCAGTAAAATAATTCAAATTAAAATGTGCATAGATGGCATCTAGATGGTGACAAATATTTTTAAATTCCCATCATTAATCAACAAATTAATTTTCTCTATGTTTTATCCTTTTGTCTTAGTTCTTCTTGATCCCTGCTCCATCAGACAGTATTAACAGCACCTCCCTTCCTTAAATGCTTTTCCCCTTGGTCTTATAACACCACACTTCACCTAAGACTTCAAGTATTTCTTGACCGGTCCCTATCTATTTGCTTTTCCATTTCCCCCCCTCATCATCCCTACAACAGTTGTTCGTAGGTTTGCTCTTTTGCCATTTACCTCCCTTCCATGTGCCCTCCAATGGAATCTCCCTTTTCTATGCTAAGAACTTACAAATCTAAATTTGTGATCCAAATTCTCTTTCAGGTTTCAGTCCTGTAGAACCACATTCCTGTTAGACACTTACTAGGGCTCCCTCATCCCTCAGTTCTCAACTGACCTCATTATCTTTCACTGTCCCCTACCTTTCTCATCTCTATCAACTGACATGATCATTCTCCTAGCAACCCAAGCTTTCAATCTTGTAGTAATCCATGTTTCATTTGAGCCTCTTTTATACCTTAAGCCAGGCAGTCACTTAACTTTACCTTTGTTTTCTGTAAAATCTTTCACTAATCTTCTTTCCCTTTCCACAGCCTCCACTCTGATTTAAACTCAATACCTCATGGTGTGTGATGATAAAGCCAGGATGAATACCTGGATCTTCTGTAGAGACCTAATTCAGGGTTGCTTAATAAATGCTTCCGGGTTGTTTCTGGCTGTATATAACGAATAAACGAATTGGTAGTTCCTTGTAATAGTGGATCATTTCACTACATAATCCTATTACTGCTTCCAGAACTACAAGCCTAATATTTCACTCTTCTTTCCGTGTACAAAGCCTAAGGGCATCTTTTTTCCGCTGTGCCACCCAGGCGCCCATGGCATCTTTTTTCCGATTTTCCATTCTCAGAACAAAGTGAACATAATGCAGAAAACTGACAGAGGTCTGAAGTCCCTCCTATGAAACACATTCAATTTCTTAATTCTTATGCTAGACTTATAGCTTTGATTTAGTTATCATCCCTTTAAACTTTATAAGAGCCAATATATTTATCAGTTATTCTCCATATCAATACTCACTAAAGGAAGATGTTTCTGAAAAGTAAAGCGAAGGCAAGTAAAGCAAAATTTCCTTCAAACAATCCAGGGGATTTAGAATATAAATATGAATATTTAATCAGGGAACCCCAGGACATTACATTGAAATTCAGACTTCCATGTGACTTGGGTCATGCAAAAACTTTCAGTCACTCTTTTGCATACCAGGAGATGATCAACTCTCAGCAAGGGAAACTGTTATCTAGATCATTTGAAGGAGGCAAGAGTTCTTGGGCTATTTTAAAAAGGGAAGGAAACACTAAGAAATCAATTAATATACTAAAAATGAAACTCAGGTGTTTTTAAAGACACTGCTGGGCAACTCAACTTAAAATAGAAGGGTGACTACCAGGGACTCTCTGTCAGGGTTGCTTCACCTTGGCACTGTTGACATCATGGGCTGGGTAATTCCTTGCAGTGAGGGGCTGTGCTGTGCATTCTAGGGTGTATAACAGCATCCCTAGATTTTAACCCCTGTTGCTAGCAGCATCCACTCAGCTGTGACAACCAAAAATATCTCTATATACTGCCAAATATCCCCTGGGGGGCAAAACTGCCCCCACTTGAGACCCACTGCTATGTATTAATGAGCGACATCTTTGATACCATCACTTATAAAACCTCCTTTTTCAAGGCCGCTAAATGAAGCAACAAATGAAGTAAAAGCTTTAGGATGTGAAAACCAATAGTTACTAAAGAGTTTCACAGGTCTTTGGTATTCATATTTTCTCTCATAGCCACTAATTTCAGTGGTTATCAGTGTGGTTTTTTCCTTTCTTCTTTCTTTTCTTCCTTCCTTCCTTTTATTCCTTTCTTTCTATCCCCAAATTCAAGAGAATGAAGATTTGCATTAGAGAACACAAGACCATTAAAAAATTTTTTTTTCATGTAAAACAGCATTTGAAGTTACACATTGAAAGTCTACAAGGAAGGGAAGATATTACAGTCTGTAAATGAATAAGCAGAAATTGAAATCAACATGTATACAATTGCAAAGAGATAAAGGTCTCAATTGTAAGAAGAAAGCAAGAAAAGAAAAGTCTGTTTTCCTACTTATTTAATACTTTGGGCAGAAAAAAGCAAGCATTAAAATTGTCATCATAATATGTTTGCTGGTGACTACACCATCTTTTCATATCTCTCAGAAAGTCTTGCATCTCTCAAAAATTAGTATGGTCCTAACTCACCACACCAAGAACTGCAATCAGTTTAACAGAGAACAAAAATAATAGTGACTTAAACAAAAGAGGATTATATTTCTTTTTCACTTAGAATAAGTGAAAGCTACTAAGGTAGGCATCATGGTTTCCAGGGACTCAAATTTCTTCTTTCCACTCAACTCCTTAGCATACAGCTAAATGAGGCCTCCACGGGGAAAACATCATAGGGCGCTGAGGTCCTCCAACAAGTGAATGAGCCTGCCTCCCTCACAGTGATAGATAGCCTTTCTTATCATCACCCTTCTATCATCACCCACATGAAGCTTCCTGCCATACTTGGCCTTTACACTCAGGTGTCTGAGACAACCCTTATTAACATGCAACAACCTCACTTTACCTGACTGAAAAATTAATTCCGTCAATTTTAAATGACATCTCACTTTGAATTTGAAACACGAAGGAAAGAAGGAAGGAAGGAAGGAAGAAGGAGCAAGGGAAGGGAAGGAAGAGAGAGGGAGGGAGGGAGGGAGGAAAGAAGGGAGGAAAGAAGGGAGGGAGGAAGAAGGCAGAGAAGAAGGGAAGGGAGGAAAGGAGGGTGGAAGGAAGGGACTGAAGAAGAAAGAGAGGGAGATATGTATTATTTACCTCTCCAAATACCTCTTTTTTTTTCTTCCTATGGAATGTGAAAATAACTCTGAGGAAAAAATATTGGGGTGGAGGAACTATGGCAAATGGTCCACTATGATACTGGCCAGTCCAGATTTAATAGAACTCCAATGGCCCATTTCAACCTCTGCCTGACAAGAATGTAAGCCATACCAGTTAAGAAAAACTAACTGATCCTTTCATTTCTCATGTCTGAATATTACACATAAAATACACAGTTCTAAAAAAAAAAATACACAGTTCTCCCAGTTAGTTACAATTACACACATATGTGCCTATTAAATTGAACATACCTTGACTACAAATGCAATTAATATTTGATTTAGGTGATCAAGAAAATAGCTAATGATCCTAGAGCCTTTACTATGTGCCATTGTATTTTACTCATATTCATCCAATTCTCCAAGTACATGAAGTATTATTATCGAATTCGTTCCTCAGAAGGTAAGACTGATAGTCAGAGAGAGGTTTGAGTATTGACCCAAGCCAATGCTGGATCTGGAACAAGCGAACTCCAAAGCCAGTGTCTTAGTCACTACTATACCAATTTATAAATAACATATCATTTAAGTATATTTTTTAAATGAAGTAGAATGTAGTAAACTATAAAAGATACTACGTGGCTCTCTTCTAAAAGGAAATACCCCGTGTTCCCTATCATTTTTACAATATTCTCTCTATTTTCTTAATGCAATGCATCTCAAGAGGGATACAATGATATTGCTATGTAACAGAGGTGCCAAATATTCACAAAAGGAAGATTTTCATTTTCAATAATGAGAAAACATTACTTCCATAATTATAAATAAATAATTTTGAAAAGATGTGGTGATTTCTTCCTGAAAGGTAAAAAGTCACCTTAGTATAGATTTTGCTACTAAAAAAGGGAAATTCTATTTATGACTGGCAAGAGGAAACATTTTAAATTATTATAACTTTCTTAGAATGCCTGGAACTCCATATCCATTTATGCTATTAACTCCCAAGTTTAACCAAATAATGAGTCTTGAAATGTTCATATTATCATAAAAATGTATAAGAAAACTTCCAAAATACTAAAACTTATGTCACCATTTCCTGTCCAAATCTTAAAGTTTCATAGCAATGAGACAAAGTACTCCACCACAGAACATTAAGCATGTACATGGGATTTATAAGATGTTTACATTTGAACCAGTACCCAGCACACATGTGCTGACACACGTGCTAGACCTTCAGCACGGACATTGTTCACGGACATAGTTTATTAGCAGAAGTACCAATCGACATATTAATCTTTGTAATTTCTAGATCTAATTACAGAAAGGTACATAAACTTACAAAAGTTCATAAAACAAATACACAGTTCATTAAAGTATTCACATTAATGTTAGCATGTTATATATGTTATATATAATGTTAAAATACTTACCATAAAGTGAACACTCATATAACCACTACTCATGCCAAGAAATACATCACTGCCATCATCCTCAAAAGCCCTCCATGGGTTCCTTCTGAGGACCCTTCCTCTTTCTAGTCATAAACATTCCTGACTTTTGTGACAATAATTTCTTTGGTGCATAGGCACACCTAGAAAAGGCATAGTTTAATTCTGTCCATTTTTGAAATTTACGTAAATGAAATTGTACTGTCATTTTAATCTTTCACTTACTATTACATTCATGAGATTCTCCTATTTTCTTCANGGCTCCCCGCTTCGTACCTCGATACTCAGCGCTGGAGATGTTCATTTGTAGAGATCCAGATGTATCTTCCTGCGTCTCAGGCTGATTCCGTGGATATTCCTGCTGGTCTGGTACCTATCCAGCTCAACTCAGGGGACCGGCTGAAAAAGGTGTCCCCTACTCCTCCGCCATCTTAACCTCCCCCTCGAGGATTATATTTCTTTTTCACTTAGAATAAGTGAAAGCTACTAAGGTAGGCATCATGGTTTCCAGGGACTCAAATTTCTTCTTTCCACTCAACTCTCCTTAGCATACAGCTAAATGAGGCCTCCACGGGGAAAACATCATAGGGCGCTGAGGTCCTCCAACAAGTGAATGAGCCTGCCTCCCTCACAGTGATAGATAGCCTTTCTTATCATCACCCTTCTATCATCACCCACATGAAGCTTCCTGCCATACTTGGCCTTTACACTCAGGTGTCTGAGACAACCCTTATTAACATGCAACAACCTCACTTTACCTGACTGAAAAATTAATTCCGTCAATTTTAAATGACATCTCACTTTGAATTTGAAACACGAAGGAAAGAAGGAAGGAAGGAAGGAAGAAGGAGCAAGGGAAGGGAAGGAAGAGAGAGGGAGGGAGGGAGGGAGGAAAGAAGGGAGGAAAGAAGGGAGGGAGGAAGAAGGCAGAGAAGAAGGGAAGGGAGGAAAGGAGGGTGGAAGGAAGGGACTGAAGAAGAAAGAGAGGGAGATATGTATTATTTACCTCTCCAAATACCTCTTTTTTTTTCTTCCTATGGAATGTGAAAATAACTCTGAGGAAAAAATATTGGGGTGGAGGAACTATGGCAAATGGTCCACTATGATACTGGCCAGTCCAGATTTAATAGAACTCCAATGGCCCATTTCAACCTCTGCCTGACAAGAATGTAAGCCATACCAGTTAAGAAAAACTAACTGATCCTTTCATTTCTCATGTCTGAATATTACACATAAAATACACAGTTCTAAAAAAAAAAATACACAGTTCTCCCAGTTAGTTACAATTACACACATATGTGCCTATTAAATTGAACATACCTTGACTACAAATGCAATTAATATTTGATTTAGGTGATCAAGAAAATAGCTAATGATCCTAGAGCCTTTACTATGTGCCATTGTATTTTACTCATATTCATCCAATTCTCCAAGTACATGAAGTATTATTATCGAATTCGTTCCTCAGAAGGTAAGACTGATAGTCAGAGAGAGGTTTGAGTATTGACCCAAGCCAATGCTGGATCTGGAACAAGCGAACTCCAAAGCCAGTGTCTTAGTCACTACTATACCAATTTATAAATAACATATCATTTAAGTATATTTTTTAAATGAAGTAGAATGTAGTAAACTATAAAAGATACTACGTGGCTCTCTTCTAAAAGGAAATACCCCGTGTTCCCTATCATTTTTACAATATTCTCTCTATTTTCTTAATGCAATGCATCTCAAGAGGGATACAATGATATTGCTATGTAACAGAGGTGCCAAATATTCACAAAAGGAAGATTTTCATTTTCAATAATGAGAAAACATTACTTCCATAATTATAAATAAATAATTTTGAAAAGATGTGGTGATTTCTTCCTGAAAGGTAAAAAGTCACCTTAGTATAGATTTTGCTACTAAAAAAGGGAAATTCTATTTATGACTGGCAAGAGGAAACATTTTAAATTATTATAACTTTCTTAGAATGCCTGGAACTCCATATCCATTTATGCTATTAACTCCCAAGTTTAACCAAATAATGAGTCTTGAAATGTTCATATTATCATAAAAATGTATAAGAAAACTTCCAAAATACTAAAACTTATGTCACCATTTCCTGTCCAAATCTTAAAGTTTCATAGCAATGAGACAAAGTACTCCACCACAGAACATTAAGCATGTACATGGGATTTATAAGATGTTTACATTTGAACCAGTACCCAGCACACATGTGCTGACACACGTGCTAGACCTTCAGCACGGACATTGTTCACGGACATAGTTTATTAGCAGAAGTACCAATCGACATATTAATCTTTGTAATTTCTAGATCTAATTACAGAAAGGTACATAAACTTACAAAAGTTCATAAAACAAATACACAGTTCATTAAAGTATTCACATTAATGTTAGCATGTTATATATGTTATATATAATGTTAAAATACTTACCATAAAGTGAACACTCATATAACCACTACTCATGCCAAGAAATACATCACTGCCATCATCCTCAAAAGCCCTCCATGGGTTCCTTCTGAGGACCCTTCCTCTTTCTAGTCATAAACATTCCTGACTTTTGTGACAATAATTTCTTTGGTGCATAGGCACACCTAGAAAAGGCATAGTTTAATTCTGTCCATTTTTGAAATTTACGTAAATGAAATTGTACTGTCATTTTAATCTTTCACTTACTATTACATTCATGAGATTCTCCTATTTTCTTCATTTTCATTGCTTTATAATATCCATTGTGATACACACACACACACACACACACACACACACACACACACACCCTCACTCAGCCATAAAAAAGAATGAAATCTTGCCATTTGCAACAACTTAGGTGGACCTAGAGGGTATAATGCTAAGTGAAATAAGTCAATCAGAAAGAGACAAATATCGTATGATTTCACTTATACGTGAAACTTCAACAAAAAGACATACTTTTAAATATAGAGAACTGGGGGTTGCTGGGGTGGGGGTTGTGGATGAGGGGATGTGGGAAATAGATAAAAGGGATTAAGAGTGCGCTTATGATGAGCATTGAGAAATGTATAGAGTTGTTAAATCCTTATATTGTACACCTGAAGCCAATTTAACAGTGTATGTTAATTTTATTTTAATTATAAAATCTACTGGAAATATTTTTTAAATCTCTTTATATATCCTGGATACTAATCTTTTGTCAAATATAACTTCTCTGTTCTTACCTTTTCTGTATGATTTTCTTAACTGAAGTATAATTGACATACATAAGCTTCCAGTGTACAACATGATTCAACCTCTGTATGTGCTGTGAAATGATCACTGCAGTAAGTCTAATTCCCATCATTCACCATACAGGGTTACAAAAAACTTTTTCTTGTGATGTGAACTTTCAATATTTACTTTCTGAGCAACTTTCAAATTTGCAAATATAATATCACTGACTGTAGTCACCACACTTTACATTACATCCCCACGACTTACATATTTTATAACTGAAAGTTTAAACCCCTTGTTCTCTTTCATCCAATTTCCCCATACCCACTCCTCTCCCCTCTGGTAACCAGCAAACTATTCTCTGTATGTATGAGTTTGAATTTGATTTTGTCTTGTTTCCTTTGTTCACTTGTTTTGTTTTTTAGATTCTACATATAAGTAAAATCATTTGGTATTTGTCTTTCTTTGTCTGATTTGTATCACTTAACACAGTAACCTCAGGGTCCATTCATATTGCAAATAGCAAGATTTCATTCTTTTTTATGGCTTAGTCGTATTTCATCATAGACTTATACCACATCTTCTTCATCCATTCATCATTGATGGATGCTTATGATGTTTCCACATCTTGGCTATTGTAAATAATGCTGCAAGTAAACAAAAGGGTATATATATTTTTCAAATTAGTGTTTTCATTTCCTTCAAATAAATACCCACAAGTGGAATTGCTGAATTATACAGCAGTTCTATTTTTAGTTTTTTAGGGAACCTCCATACTGTTTTCCATAGTGGCTGCAACCAATTTACATTCCCACCAACAATGCTCGAGGATTTCCTTTTCTCCACATCCTCACCAACTCTTGTTATTTCTTATCCTTTTGATAACAGCCATTCTGATAGGTGTGAGATGATATCCCATTGTGGTTCTGATTTGCATTTCTCTGATAATTAGTGATGTTAAGCAACTTTTGATGTGTCTGTTGGCCATCTGTACATCTTCTTTGGAAAAACGTCTGTTCAAATCATCTGCCCATTTTTAATTCAGATTTTGTTGTTGTTATTGACTTTTATGAGCTTTTTATATACTTGGGTATTAAGACCTTATCAGATACATGACTTACAAATATCTTTTCCCATTCAGTAGGTTACCTTTTTATTTTGTTGATAGTTTCTTTCACTGTGCAGAAACCTTTTAGTTTGATGTAGTCCCATTTGTTTTTTGTTGCGTTTGTTACCATTGCTTTTGGAGTCAGATCCAAAAAAATATTGCCAAGAGTGATGTCAAGGAGCTTACTGCCTATGTTTTTTCTAGGAGTTATATGGTTTCTAGTCTTATATTCATGTTGTTAATCCATTTCAAGTTTATTTTTGTATATGATGTAAGACAGTTTCATTCTTTTGCATGTGGCTGTCCAGTTTTTCAATACCATTTATTGAAGAGACTAACCTTTCCACATCATATATTTTTGCCTTCTTTGCCATAAATTAATTAGCCGCACATACATTGGTTTATTTCTGGGCTCTCTATTCTGTTCCATTGATTTATATGTTTGTTTTTATGCCAATACTGTAGTGTTTTGCTTACGATAGCTTTGTAATATAGTTCAAAATCAGGGAGTGTGATGCCTTCACCTTTGTTCTTCTTTCTCAAGATTGGTTTGGCTATTTGGGATTTTTCCCTGGTTCCATACAAATTTTAGGATTGTTTGTTCTATTTCTGTATAAAATGCCATTGAGATTTTAATAGGGATTGCACTGAATCTGTAGATTTCTTTGGGTAATATGGATATTTCAATAAATCAATTCTTCTAATCCTTGAGTATGGAATATCTTTCCATTTATTTATGTCTTCTTCAATATCTTTTATCAATGTGTTGTAGTTTTCAGTGGATAGGTCTTCCACCTCCTTGGTTAAATTTATTCCTAGGTATTTTATTATTTTTGATGCAATTATAAGTTGAATTATTTTCTTAATTTCTCTTTCTGTTTATTGTTACCATATAAAATTATAACATATTTTTGCATATTGATTTTGTATCCTACAACTTTACTGAGTTCATTTATTAGTTCTAACTATTTTTGGTTTTGTTTTTGTTTTGGTGGAGTCTTTAGGTTTTCCATATATAAAAATCATGCTGTCCATAAATAGTATTCATTTTACTTCCTGGGTAGAAAGTTTGCAGCCATTATTTCTTCAAGTAAGTTTTCTGCCCCTTTCTCTTCTCCTTCTGGGACCCCTATAATGTGAATATTATTCCACTTGAAATTGTCTCATAGGTCCCTTAAGCTATCTTCATTTTTTAAAATTCCTTTTTCTTTTCTTCCTGCTCCGTTTGGGTAAGTTCCACTGCCCTGTCTCCCAGATCACTGATTCATCTAGTCTATTTCATCTAGTCTGCTGTTGAACCCTCTAGTGAATTTCATATCCAGTTATTATGTACTTCAGCTCTGTGACTTCTGTTTGGTACTGTCTGATATTTTCAATTTCTTTGTTGAAGTTCCTTCTGTTTTTACCCATTCTTCCCCTAAGTTTGGTTAACATTTTTATGACCACTACGTTAAATGCTTTATTAGGTATTTATTACTTTTCTCTGTTTCATTAAGGTCTTTTCCTGGGGTTTTATCCTGTTCTTTCTTTGGAACATACTCCTCTGTTTCCTTATTTTGCTCAACCCTCTGTTTCTGTGTGTTACATGAGACAGTTATCCCTCCAAGTCTTGAAGGGGTGGCCCTGTATGGGTGTCAAATCTTACCATTTAACCTTGCCCTAATTCTTGGTTGTTTCTTGAATGATCTCTCTGATTGTTTCAGACCTCTGGGACCCAGAACAGCAATCCCCTCTGGCCACCACAGCCCAGTACTCAATGGGCATCCCCTGTGTGGGCTGCACACACAAGCTAGTTTAGGGACTTACGGTGCTTGCCCACTGCATCCAGCAGGGCTGCAGAAGCAGCAGCAAGGAAGAAGGCCACTCTCCCCACCTCAGGTGTGGCCAAGGGAGCATAAAGGAGCAGAGCTATCAGAACAGTGCAGGGACACAGAGTGCTTACCCACCACCTCTGGTGGAGCCCAGGAGCAGCTCAGCAGGGAGGTGTAGCAGGTCGAGAGTGCTAAAATGGCACCCACCAGTGCCTCTGCCCCTTGAGTGAGTCCCAACAGGCTTTTGCCCCTCTGGCAGATACCTTAAGATTAGCAGATGAATCTCCTTTACACATGTTCTAGGCTCTTTTCAAACTGCAGCTTTTGAACTGGGTCCCCGGGTAAGTAAGTTGCATGCAATCCCGTTAAGAGCAGAACCTCCAATCCCTACAAACCTCTGGTTCTCCTAGATGTAAGCCCTACTAGGTTCCAAAGCCGGACTTTTTGGCAGCTCATCTCTCCAAGGCAGGTCCCAAGGTTTGGGGTGCCTCATGTGAGGCACAAGCCCCTTGCTCCTCAGGGAGGAGTTCCATATTTATGAAACCCCTCTCAATAGCAGGTCACTACACCAAAGGTGGGGTTTGGGGCAAGACTCGCTGCCTTTCCTATATATTTTGATGTGGCCTTTTGATCCTTTATTGTGGAGTAGCTGTTCAGCTAGTTCTCAGGACCCTTTAAGAGGGAATTCCTCCATATACAACTGTATATTTGGTGTGTCAATGCGAGGTGACTGCAAGATTTTCCTACACCACCATCTTGAACCACCTCTCATTTACTATGACTTCAACAAGATAAAAAGCTTCTGCACAGCAAAGGAAACAATCAACAAAACTAAATGACAACATTCAGAATGGGAGGAGATATTTGCAATGACATATCTGACAAAGGGTTAGTATCCAAAATCTATAAAGCACTTATCAAACTCAACACCCAAAAACAAATAATCCAGCTAAGAAGTAGGCAGAACACATGAATAGACATTTTTTCCAAAGAAGACATACAGATGGCTAACAGACATATGAAAAAATGCTCAACATCACCCATCATCAGGGAAATACAAATCAAAATTACAATGAGATATCACCTCACACTTGTCAGAATGGCTAAAATTAACACAGGAAACAATAGATGTGGGCAAGGGTACAGAGAAAGGGGAAGCCTCTTAAACTTTGGTGGGAATGCAAACTGGTGCAGCCACTCTGGAAAACAGTATGGAGGTTCCTCAAAAGGTTAAAAAACGACCTACCCTCTTACCCAGCAATTGCACTACTAGGTATTTACCCAAAGGATACAAAAATACTGATTTGAAGGGACACACGCACCCTGATATTTATAGCAGCAATATCAACAATAGCCAAATTACGAAAAGAGCCCAAAAGTCCATCAACTGATGAATGGATAAAGATGTTGTGGTATAAGTTCTCAGTGCCGATGTTAATGGTTTAAATGCTCCCATAAAACGCCACAGGGTTGCAGACTGGATAGAAAGACATGACCCATCCATTTGCTGTCTACAAGAGACTAATTTTGAACCCAAAGATGCATCCAGGCTTAGAGTAAGNTCAGACTTAGAGTAAGGGGATGGAGTACCATCTTCCACGCAAATGGACCTCAAAAGAAAGCTGGAGTAGCAATTCTCATATCAGATAGACTGGATTTTAAACTAGAGGCCATAGAGAGAGATACAGAAGGGCACTATATTATTCTTAAAGGAAGTATTCAACAAGTGGATATGACAATTATTAATATATATGCCCCCAACAGGGGAGCAAGATACACAAACCAACTCANAGGCCAATTAACTATGAAGAAATTGAGTCAGTGATAAACAACCTTCCAAATAATAAAACTCCAGGCCCAGACGGTTTTCCTGGGGAATTCTACCAAACATTCAAAGAAGAAATAATACCTATTCTCCTAAAGCTATTTCAAAAAATAGAAACAGAAGGAAAGCTACCAAACTCATTCTATGAGGCTAATATTACCTTGATCCCCAAACCAGGCAAAGACCCCCTCAAAAAGGAGAATTACAGACCGATTTCTCTAATGAATATGGATGCCAAAATCCTCAACAAGATCCTTGCTAATAGAATCCAACAGTACATTAAAAGGATTATCCATCATGACCAAGTGGGATTCATACCTGGGATGCAAGCATGGTTCAACACTCGCAAATCAATCAATGTGATACATCATATCAACAAGAAAAGACTCAAGAACCATATGATCCTCTCAATTGATGCAGAAAAAGCATTTGACAAAATACAGCATCCTTTCCTGATTAAAACCCTTCAGAGTGTAGGAATAGAGGGTACATTTCTCAATCTCATAAAAGCCATCTATGAAAAGCCTACTGCAAGCATTATTCTCAATGGGGAAAAGCTGGAAGCCTTTCCCTTAAGATCAGGAACACGACAAGGATGCCCACTCTCGCCACTATTATTCAACATAGTACTAGAAGTCCTTGCAACAGCAATCAGAAGACAAAAAGGGATCAAAGGTATCCAAATCGGCAAAGAAGAAGTCAAACTGTCTCTCTTTGCAGATGACATGATACTCTATATGGAAAACCCAAAGGAATCCACTCCCAAACTATTAGAAGTTATAGAACAATTCAGTAAGGTGGCAGGATACAAAATCAATGCCCAGAAATCAGTTGCATTTCTATACACGAATAACGAGACTGAAGAAAGAGAAATTAGGGAATCCATCCCATTTACAATAACACCAAAAACCATGCGTTACCTTGGAATTAACTTAACCAGAGACGTAAAGGACCTATATGCTAGAAACTATAGATCACTTTTGAAAGATATTGAGGAAGACATAAAAAGATGGAAAAATATTCCATGCTCATGGATTGGAAGAATTAACATAGTTAAAATGTCCATACTACCCAGAGCAATCTACACTTTCAATGCTATCCCGATCAAAATACCGAGGACATTTTTCAAAGAACTGGAACAAATAGTCCTTAAATTTGTATGGAACCAGAAAAGGCCCCGAATCTCCAAGGAACTGTTGAAAAGGAAAAACAAAGCTGGGGGCATCACAATGCCGGATTTCGAGCTGTACTACAAAGCTGTGATCACAAAGACAGCATGGTACTGGCACAAAAACAGACACATCGACCAATGGAACAGAATAGAGAACCCAGAAATGGACCCTCGGCTCTTTGGGCAACTAATCTTTGATAAAGCAGGAAAAAACATCCGGTGGAAAAAAGACAGTCTCTTCAATAAATGGTGCTGGGAAAATTGGACAGCTACATGCAAAAGAATGAAACTTGACCACTCTCTCACACCATACACAAAAATAAACTCCAAATGGATGAAAGACCTCAATGTGAGACAGGAATCCATCAAAATTCTAGAGGAGAACATAGGCAACAACTTCTATGACATCGGCCAGAGCAACCTTTTTCACGACACATCTCCAAAGGCAAGAGAAATAAAAGATAAAATGAACTTATGGGACTTTATCAGGATAAAGAGCTTCTGCACAGCCAAGGAAACAGTCAAAAAAACTAAGAGACAGCCCACGGAATGGGAGAATATATTTGCAAAGGACACCACAGATAAAGGACTGGTATCCAAGATCTACAAAGAACTTCTCAAACTCAATACACGAGAAACAAATAAACAAATCATAAAATGGGCAGAAGATATGAACAGACACTTTTCCAATGAAGACATACAAATGGCTAACAGACACATGAAAAAATGTTCAAAATCATTAGCCATCAGGGAAATTCAAATCAAAACCACACTGAGATACCACCTTACGCCAGTTAGAATGGCAAAGATAGACAAGGCAAGAAACAACAATTGTTGGAGAGGATGTGGAGAAAGGGGATCCCTCCTACATTGTTGGTGGGAATGCAAGTTGGTACAGCCACTCTGGAAAACAGTGTGGAGGTCCCTTAAAAAGTTAAAAATTGAACTACCCTATGACCCAGCCATTGCACTACTGGGTGTTTACCCCAAAGATACAGACGTAGTAAAGAGAAGGGCCATATGCACCCCAATGTTCATAGCTGCATTGTCCACAATAGCCAAATCATGGAAGGAGCCGAGATGCCCTTCAACAGATGACTGGATTAAGAAGCTGTGGTCCATATATACAATGGAATATTACTCAGCTATCAGAAAGAACGAATTCTCAACATTTGCTGCAACATGGACGGCACTGGAGGAGATAATGCTAAGTGAAATAAGTCAAGCAGAGAAAGACAATTATCATATGATTTCTCTCATCTATGGAACATAAGAACTAGGAAGATCGGTAGGGGAGGAAGGGGATAAAGAAAGGGGGGGTAATCAGAAGGGGGAATGAAACATGAGAGACTATGGACTATGAGAAACAAACTGAGGGCCTCAGAGGGGAGGGGGTGGGGGATTGGGATAGGCCAGTGCTGGGTAGTAAGGAGGGCACGTATTGCATGGTGCACTGGGTATTATACGCAACTAATGAAGCATCGAACTTTGCATCGGAATCCGGGGATGTACTGTATGGTGACTATCATAATATAATAAAAAATCATTAAAAAAAAAGATGTCGTGGTGTATATCTACAATGGAATATTACTTAGCCATCAAATAGAATGAAATCTTGCCATTTGCAACAACGTGGATGGAGCTAGAGTGTATTATGCTAAGTGAAATAAATCAATCAGAGAAAGACAAATACAATATGATTTCACTCATACATGCAATTTAAGAAAAAAAACAGATGAACACAGAGAGGAAAAAAAGAAAGGAAGGCAAACATAAAACAGACTCTTAACTATAGAGAACAAACTCAGGGTTGCTGGAGGGGAGGTAGGTGGAGGGATGGGTTAAATGGGTGATAGGTATTAAGGAGGGCACTCATTCTCTCTCTCAAATTAAAAAAAAAGTTCATATAGATATGAACTTCATATCTATATAGATATGATATGATATAGAAAGTTCATATCCATATAGATAGATAGATATGAACTGCTTTAATATGCCCTGTAAGTTTTGATGTGTAGTATTCTTTTTTTTTTTTAATTTTATTTATTCGACAGAGAGACAGAGCCAGAGAGCACAAGTAAGAGGGTGGGGGGACAGCAGAGGGAGAGGGAGAAGCAGGAGGGAGCCTGAAGTGGGGCCTGATCTCAGGCCTCTGGGATCATGACCTGAGCCAAAGATATATGCTTATCTGACTGAGCCACCTAGGTACCCTTGATGTATAGTATTCTAATTACTAGTCAGTTCACAATAATTTCTAGTTTCCTTTAGGAAATTAGAACTGCTTTTACTATGCCCTGTAAGTTTTGATGCCCTGTAGGAACTGCTCTAACTACAACTATAATTTTAAATGACCTAACCATTCCTATCTAAAATATGTGGAATTTTTCAAGTTTTCAAAAGCCAGACTACCTGAACTTTCACATCTCGCATATGCTTAACGGGATTATAAAATCGTAGTGGATATTATAAGGAGCTCAGGAGGACAGAATCTTCTCACTGGATAATGTGCTGCTGTTTTCAGTCATAGTGTATTGTGTTTTCTGTTGGCTGAAAACATATAACGATGTTTAACAATGTGGGACAGTGTACCATACAATGGAAAGAACACAAGGTGTGGAATTAAATAAGCCCTAAGGTTCAAATCCCAGCTCCTTCACATACAATAACTGGCTTGTACAAATCACTTCACCTCTCTGGGCCTATGTATTCATCTGTAAAATGGGGCTAAGACCCCCTACTCACAGGTTGGAATCAGACCCATTCAAGTGTCTAACACAATGCCCAGCCCAGAAAAAACACCCAGTAAGAGTCTTTCATTCAATTTGGAGGCACCAAACCCTTACAGAACTAGAAAGGCAGAGGAAAAATGTTAAATATGAGCTCTATAGTATTACATGAGAGAGGGATTTGAAAGTGCAAATAGCGCATTTGCAAATAGCAAAGATACTATGTACATGTATAATAATGTTATGCAAGGAAAAGTGCCACTGAAAGAACAATTAATAAAGAAAAATATCAGTTAAATGCTTTGTTTCATTTTTCTCTGTTTCTGAAATTCTTAAAAGAATGAAATCCCTTTCAGAATTCATAATGCCGGGTTTGGGTCGTTTTTGCATTTTATATGTGTGCAGCTGTTCCGCCACTATAAGTATGCACATCTGCTCATTAGCAATACAATATAATTCCCACTGTCTAATTATTTGCAGATGATAGATTCCTTGTACATGGTCTAAAAAAAGGATAGTCCTTCAAAAGTGGTGACTTATTTAAAAAAAAACTAACTTAGAAGGGTCAGCACAACGAAGTTCAGATATTAATTTGGCAAGTTCAAATATATGAACACCAGCACGTGATTGCCAACTTGATGAGAAACAGAAGGAAATAAGATTTTTTTCTCTCTCCAATCAGTGTTTCCCAGGAAACAGCGTGAGGGGGCTCACGTCTCCATCATACACCTGGAAAGAGGCTAGGAAGGAAACCTGCTGAAGTTGGAATGGACCAAGCCTGCCCCCAATTGTCGGAGGCTTCTTGCCTAAAGCAATGTTTCATGGCAAGAGCGCTGGGATATGCGGGGTGGGGAGATGTGGCCCAAGGGCACTGAATGGAAAAGAGTCCTTGGTCGTGGGTTGAGGGGGAGTCTTTAGCTCCAACCATCAGCCAAAGAGCCCCATTAATCCCCTACTCAGGACTCTGAAGGCTAAGGCAGCAGGATCAGGGTGTGTGGTCCTGGGGCCCCACGAAACCTAACACCACAGATAGTGTGGCCCACTGGGGAAAGTCAGACAAAGCTTTCTGAGGACAACTGGGGACTCATTGTGAGAGGGGAGGGTGGGTGGGACAGGGAAAGGGGTGTGGAGAAGTTGATTGAGGATAAAGGGTACGAACCAAACACAGGAAAAGATCAACGATATTCCGAACATGAGCTTGGGGAAGATGACAAAGAAAAAGTGGAGGGATACTAGGGTTCCAGAAGGAGCAAGTCAAACAAAAGTTGGTGACCTGGCTCTTACATAGTCAGGACAAGTCCGGTGGCTGTTATCTATGGCGTGCTTACTCTGCTCAGCACTGGCCCCACACAATAGACTACATTCCCTCATACATCCCAACACACATCCCAACACACATCCATTAGATGGGGAAATAGAGGTTTGGCAGATGGGGAAATAGAGGCTTTCATTCATGTGTTCTAGACAAAATATTTTATGGGAAGCTTACTTTCTAGACTGTTAGTAAACAAGTGAACAATCAAATCATTCCACCTTGTGGTAAGTGTTAGGGAGGCAAGAGTGCCGTGACAGAGAAACCTGGGAGTGAGGACTGGGGGTAGGGAGGCGGGGTGGGGAAGGCCTCTCTGAAGACACGCTGCTTTAAGCTGAAGGAAAGAAAGGAGCCAGTCACGCCTAGAGCTGCTGGCAGACTGGGCAGTAGCTACAGGCCCCTGGACAAGAAAGCACTCGTGTCTTCCAGGAACGGAGAGAAGGAGGGCACAGCAGCAGGCGTGCAGTGAAGTAGGGTGTGGGGTGGGGGAGACACGGGAGCGCAGGAGCTGAGGTGGCACAAGGGAGTGCCAATCAGTTAATCCCAGGCCGGGCTGGCCACTGTAAAGAGTCTGTATATTATCCCCCCCACCCCAAATGGGCAACCAGCAATGTGCTTTAAGCAGGAGAGGGACACACATCGTTATACGTCGTGATATGTTTTTAACGGGTCATTATGGAGACTGGATTGGGAAAGGGCAAGACAGGCCTATCAGGAGGCTACTGTAGCAGCCAGATGAGAAAGAATGATAGCTCGGATCCAGGCACTCAAGTGAAGATGGAGAGAGATGGGACTCAGCAAGGTGCCGCAACTTTCCCAGGTCACGCAGCTGGTTCACAGCAGACCCGGTTAAAGCCGTATCTCCTCTAACCCCAGGGTCCATACTCTTAACAGATTTGATTAAAGATGCTTTAATTAAGGAAATGTTTTAATTAAGATCTTCGGAAGAGTGACTGGGAGTTCATCACCAGCTTCTAGTGGAAGACTATTTTAGTAAGGATATAGGTTCAGCTATTGTCGAAAAGGGAAAAAAAAAAAAAAAGCCTAACTGAACCAAATAACAGTAGGTTAAAGAAGATAGTTTTTGCACTGAGTCCAGCCTGGGGTGGTAACTCTGGAACCTTCTAGCTTGTAGCTCCTCCATGATAAGCATGAGGCCCCCATCCCTGTGGTCCAAGCTGGCTGACCATTACCTCTACAGGCAACTTGTGGGAAGGGAGAAAGAGAAAGAGAACACTCCTTGCTCTAAGAGCACAGCACCCAGAAGTTGTACACCATCACCTGTACTCATGCCCTGGGAGTCAGAACTTTGACACATGGTCCACCAATCCAACCATGCAGCAGGCATTGCCTAGAGTCTGTAGAATGCATTATGCGTGTGAGCATTTCCATTTTCCAGAGGTATGTGATATTGTGGTGGTTAATAAAATAAGCATTCAATTTAAAGTATAATTAAATTCATAGTGGCATCTTAACATATTTGCTTTAAAAAGGTTACTAAGAACATGACTGTATCACATGGGGAATCCATAAAATCATTTGTGCTTAGAAGAGGTCCTCCTAGTTGGAAGTATGGGCCCCTCTGGTGCAGGGGAAAGAAAACAGCCTTGAGCTTTAGACGGAGCTGGGTCCAAACACTGCCATCAACATCAAGCAAGACTGCCAATCTTTTGGAACTTTATCTTTTCTCTTCTGTTAATAGGGTTACAATGAACCCCACTTTATAAGGTTGTGGTAAGGATTAAATGAAATTTTAAATTTAAAGCATCTATCCCTAAGACTGGCTCTTAGGAGTGCTTAAAAAACGTTGCTCTCCCTTCTCCCAGGGAGACTGGGGAGAATAAAACAGGTTGTAACAGAGAAGTCATACTTGTGGGACCAAGTGAGACAAAGCTGAAATCTCTCAACATTGTGCGTTTGTGTCCTTGTGTCTTGGTCCAAGGAACAGGCCTGTGCCCTGTATCCTGTACCCAGGAACAGGACTGAAATGGTGTAATTCACACCCAGAGGGTGTTAGGTGGAGGGATACAGATCACGCATGAGTGGCTGGGATCTGCTCTGGTTCTTTGGATGACTGTGTCAGTGGCACAGTTAAGGAGCCACCTGTCCATCAACCTTACAACCACCACCACCCATCCACCCACACCACCCCCCGCCCCCGCCAGCAGCCATTCCATCACAGAATGACAACATCAACATTCCAACTAACAGGAAGGACAAAAGAAACTTTGTGGATAGAAAAACCTATACTTTCATAGGTAGAGGGTAAATATTTTCCCACAAAAATCAAGGATATAAAAATAAATAAGCCCACTGAAACTGCACTGTTGTACTGAGAAGGACATAGCAACAATGTCTGGCACTTGCATGGTGCCTGACCATTGTCAAGTTATTTTCACATTATTTCATTTAATTCTTATGACAACCCATGACCTATGCAGTATAGACATCATTATCCCCTTTTGGCAGATGAGAAAACAGAGGCTCAGAAGTGTATTGGCCAAGATCACACAGTTAGGAAGGGGTGAGGTGATCCCAGAACCCAAATCTCCTATGTCTCAGGCTCTGCCATGTTGTCTGGAGACTGGGGAGTTTGGACCCTACATGGTCAGGAATGAGCACGCTCCAATCTATCCTTTGAAGCCTGGAGGAGTCACACTTGTCCCATGAGTACGACAGGACATATTAGCTTAAATGGTGGTATCTGAATATTTCTGCAAAATAGAGGTTTTGTAGTAATTGCTAAATTAAGAGAAAAAAGTATTCCAATTACTGGCCGAATCTATAATGACACTATTAGGTCTGTTACTTCACCTGAAGCTAATCCATTGAGTAGAACTCTCTCAGGACTCACTGCCTATTGGCTATGAAATAGCATAGTAGAGTATCTTTAAAATAGTATCTTTGAAAGCCTACACTTTCTGATAGCTCTCTTACCACCTTCGCTCCCTTCCAAATCACAGAATGGGGGAATTTCCTCCCTGCCATTGGGGCAGATACCATGAGAGCTGCTACAGTACCTTGAGGCAGTGAAGGACATGCAGGGTTTTCTCTGCCTAGTCTATGCCATGAAGATCTAATTGAACTGAAAGAGGACTTTAAGCTGAAATTCTTGCTGTTCCTACCACGGTAAATCCTGAACATTAGCAAGAGTCCCCACATTTCTTAACATCATTCTAAGATATTGCTTCTCTCACAAAATGAAGTGAATCATAACTAAAAAAAATTTAAGTGACCCCTTCAAATGTTTAATGACTCTATAAACAAAATACTTAAGTCTTTCAACATGCTTATTAAAATACATTTCTCTTGAGCCATATTCCTGTTGAGAATCATGTGTCTCCTGGGCAAATCTTCACATCAAAGGTCAATGACTTCTCAGTTTTACTCAGGTCTTGTCTTTTTGTTTATAAGTAACTCCGGCATAGGCAAGAGTATCCCTTATGCAGTTTTAAGACTCATTCTTCCTTCTGACAACAACCTCGAGTGGGCCATTGCTTCACAGGTGAGAGTATCCACCAAATCCAACGTGCTGCTGTCTTCTGAAATGTCCACTCTCTGAGTCAGATCAGTCCACCTTACATGCCTCTACTTCCTTCATCTGCTCCAATGGGTGGTTCTCTTTCCTGGGCCACTGAACACTAAGAAAAGTGACAAAAGTCACCATGTGACTTCAAGTAGAGAATTTAGAAGCTGTGTTCAGATGGCCAAGTTCAACTGCATCCCAGCTCTCTCCTGCTTCATGCCCATCCTTCAGGGAGTGGGCTTCAAATTCTTACCTCAGAAAAATTACATGTGACTACATGTTTTGGACCTTCAGGGTTCCCTGGGAATATTAAATTCATTGGCCCTGGAGTTCTTCTGAGTTTATGTTTTTTGCTTTTAAAGTTCCAGTGTTAACATATACTTGTCTTCATGATTTCAGGTTAATATGTTGGCCTCATATACATTTATATTTATCTGAATGCTCACTTGATCTTGGTATTGTGAGATTAAACTATTTTCTCCCTATAGAAATATAGGGAGATACTCTGCGCATTAGCAAGAGGCTGGATAGTGCTGCTTTTTACAGACTCCTCGGTGATTCAGCACCACCTAACACAGTGTCTGGCAAGCAGAGGAGACACAAGATAAGTGTCATTAATGACTGACTGTCTTTCATAGTAGTTTGGAAATATTGAGATGATCTGATATGTATTCAAGCCATACATCCCAAATCTCAAGCCCCAATTCTAAATTCTGAATTACCAAGGAACCCCCTAATCAAACCACCAAGAGGTCTTGAGGAAACAATCTTAGTGTCCTCCACTCCATGTCTGAGTCAGTGATAAAATTATTAACCAAATGGCTTTAGACCTGTGATTTATAGAGCCAAATGAACATGGCTAACTAATAAACACATATAATAATATGTATAATAATATGTGTAATATAATAAGCACAATGATTAAGCTGAAAGGGTGGATTAGCAAGGATTTTTGTTGTTGCAAGTAATAGAAATCCAACAAACTAGTTTAATCTAAAAAAGATGGAGGAGAAGGGTAGGTACCTAGTAGTTCTCATAACTGAGAGGACCTCAGTCTCCTGAAGATTCTCTCTTCCCACCCTTGTCTCTCAGTGTCTCTGCTCATCTTCCTCCCTTGCTTCTCCTGTGGACAAGCTCTTTCCACATACAAAGCACCTCCACCTGGTAGCCCCAGAAAAGGGAGAACACCTTTTTCCCTCACACCACAGTCCCAGGGAAGGACTAAATGGTCCTGCTTGGGTCACATGCCCATTCCTTGAATCAAACACTATTGCCAACAGGAAAAGATACTGTGATTGGCCAGACCTGGGTCATGTGATCACTCATTTCACCCTATTTCCAGAAGTGTCATGGGAAATCTTGGAATGAAGAAAAAGATTGTTACTATGGCCCATTACACTAAACTCTCCAACAGAAGTAATCCTAGTAACAATGTGGGAAGATCAGATATCCTGTGATTTAATATCTGTGAATGTATATACTGCATCAAGCACTATTCTAAGTAGAAACAGACATATGCAAGGGTAGAAAAAGTCTCCCTCCACAGAATAATTTGTCTAAAATATCAGCGTAAAAAATATGTCATTCAACAATCAAATCCTACTGTCTGTGAACCCCATCAGTAGCAATTTCATCTTTTGGCTTATAGAATTGAAGCTGAAGATTAACCAGATAACCTCTAAAGTCTCTTCCCGTCTGTGAGTCTATGAACCCTCCGTTAGAATCAAAATACCTCTGGAAGAATAGTATACCAATCTATTACTTTCTTGGACGGTGTTATGGACTGAACTGTATCTTCCCCCAATTTTTTTTTAAAGATTTTTTTATTTTATTTATTTATTCAACAGAGATAGAGACAGCCAGCAAGAGAGGGAACACAAGCAGGGGGAGTGGGAGAGGAAGAAGCGGCTCACAGTGGAGGAGGCCGATGTGGGGCTGATCCCATAACGCCGGGATCACGCCCTGAGCCGAANCCTCACAGTGGAGGAGGCCGATGTGGGGCTGATCCCATAACGCCGGGATCACGCCCTGAGCCGAAGGCAGACGCTTAACCGCTGTGCCACCCAGGTGCCCCTGTATCTTCCCCAAATTCTTATGTTGAAGCCCTAACCTTTAGTACCTGAGAATATAATCTTACTTGGAGATAGAGTCTTGAGAGATCAAAATTAAATTAGGTCATTTGGGTGGGCTCTAATCCAATCTGGCTGGTGTTTTTATAGGAAGAAGAGATTAGGACAAAGGTCCACGTGGAGGAAAGACACTGTGAACAGGACCTAGGGAGGACATGGACATCTACAAACCAAGGAGAGGCCTCAGAAAAATCCAACCATGCCAAGGCCTTCATCTTGGACTTCTAGCCTCTTGAACTGGGAGAAAATAAATTTCTGTTGTTAAACTGCCCAATCTGTGGTACTTTGTTATTAGCAAACAATACACACGATAAACCAAGAATTTCAAAGGTGACTGAGGCACACTGGAGACAAATTTGATACGTGGGATGGGGCAAAAAAGAGGTTCTTTAAAATTTCTTTTAAACAGTAGAACTCCCCCTAAGATTCAGGGGTCAGTACTAGTGATATCGTTAACTGAGGTGTGCTGGTAAAGATGTAATAAAGTAGATAAGAAGTTAAGAGAAGGAAGGAGAAAGAGTGCACAACAGACTTCACCCTTTTTGAAATTTTGCCAGGACTAGGCCTCAGGTGATCATATCAGGACATGACACGATGGTTGGCCAAGCCAAAGGGCACATACCCAAACTTGTGGGCCTGTGAGGAGCCTGTCTCCTACGTGACTTCAGGCTGGCATAGGCTCCTAATGCGTGTCTCCACTGAGAATTCTGAAGCTCTGAGCATCCCGCCCTGACCTTTGGCTTTGAGAGCCAAGCGCCTACTCCACCTGGATCAAGGGCTCACCAGCATGAGCTCTTGGCCGTCATCACTCTTATGTATAATGCTCACTGTCAGAGCTTCCTGCTGAGCCAACCCTAAGTTTGTTAGGCCTGCCTTTCACATATGAGAGGCCAGGTCCAATAGTTCAAACCAGGGTGACATCTGAACCCTTTTGATTATAGATAGTATTCTTACCCTACCAGTCCTCTACCTCCCCTGCCCCATACCTCATCGCTCCCCTGCTAGAAACTCATCCCCCCATGTCAAACCAGGAAAGCCTGCTCCTGGCCTCCTTTCTAGGCCTTCACCCACCCAGATGGATTTGCCTGGAACCTGTACCTGCATTACCCTGGCTCATTTATCATTTTGCTGCTCTTGCCTTAGCTCTGACCTTCACCCTCTAGCAAATCACCCAGACACTAGGTGGTACTTAGAATGAGAACTCAAGACCCACCGCCCTGTGCTGCTGGGGTCATATCAAAATTCCACCACAAAGCACAAAGCACATCGGGAAAAACACATCCCTTCTTCAGAAACAGCCAACACAGCATACCCACTACACAAAAACCTGACACCAAAGGGAAAATATTTTTGTTAAAGAGACTGATTGCTAACTGAACAGGGTTTGTGAAAATCACATCTATTATATAGGACTTTTCAGTTCATAAGCCTCATAATATCAGATCATCATATTGGCAAGGCAGTGCTTGTAAAGCTGTTAGGATGAAATCTGGAAATTGCTTCATTATTGAATATTACAAATGATATTTGCCAACAGGGAATTTCGCTTGTGTGTGCATTCAAATAAAATTTCTGGCCACCATTGTTTATAGCCCAAATATATTAATATTGTCATATAACAAATTCCAAAGAAGACAAATGAAATACTTAAATAACCCAAGCATTGTGGACCCACTGAATACTGCATTTTACCTTTACGTTCTTTTTTTTTTTATCAGCCACAGACATTTAAATAAAAAAAAAAAATCCTGATAACGTCAAAAGATGAGAATGGCTAAATTCAGGGAAATAAAGGAACCATAAATCAGGAAAACTTTGGAGCTGCTAGAAAGACACTTTAATTTTGTAGACAAAAGACTGCATTAAGGAGGAATAATGCAATAATCAAAGGTGAACGAATCTCTATTGTCTGGCGTCTTTCTCTGTGGGAATTTTCCCACCCCTGACAGCTGTAAAGGGGGGAGGAGCGCAGACTGTGGCTGCGCCTTTATTCTCTCCCCCGTTTGCTCCCCAGCCCCTCCTCTCCTCCGTCAATAAATGTCTGCAATCATATTCTTGAGCTCCTGTGTGATTTCAAGGTTCATCTCTTCCATGCAGCTCAAACACTAATTATCCCAGCTGTAATTAGTAAGATAATTAAATACTGGCTCACTCATCTACCTTGGGTCGGGTCATGATTCTCCCAGAAGACCTTGAGCAGTTCCTCAAAGCTGATGCTTTCTGGCTGGTACACCACTCGGACTACTTCTGCGTGGCCAGTTTTTCCTTGAAAGAAACAGAACATACAACCCAAATTTACTGACAACACCAATTTACGACAAGTGATCTGTTTCCAAAGAAGCACGAGACAAGGGCTAACATTCTTCCCTCTGAAGGAAGAGTGGGAGCCTAACTGTACGTCAGCTAACGATTTCGTAGCAAGTCTGTTGCTGGTTCTGTCTCCATAAAAGCATACAGTTGTCCTCTGGCAAAGCTTCCTGAGGATGATGACTTCTCAGCATTGTGCTCTAATTTTTTTCTTTAATTTCATGAGAAAACAAACGCGGGTTTTCTTTCTTTCTTTCTTTCTTTCTTTCTTTCTTTCTCTCTTTTTCTTTTCTTTTTCTTTTTTTATCTCACCCTCCTGAAACCTACTTATGGATCCAATCTGACATAGTGCTCAAGGTTTGGAACTCGGCGAGGGGAATGAGCCAATTTATTTTTATCATCACTCCACGCTATATGCAGTAAGCGCAGCTGCACTCCAGGGTGACATGGTCCCAGATCAAGAAACCTGTAACAAACAGGCTTATATCTCGTCCACATCAGATCAATTCGTTAACGGAGGGGCATATTCGCTGTGCCGATAACACCGAGGCAAGGGTCGGGTTCACGTACCCAGCAGGGTGGCAAGTGTTTTCCCAGCCTAATCGTCTCTGTGGTAAACAACGACCGCAGTGAAGGTCTCCTGTTAGCGTGCCCGTTCTCAGAGGTGGTCCCCGGGTTCCACAGATCAGAGAAGTGGGTGTCTGTAGTAGTCCCTGTGTCTATAGAATTCATGCCCTTCCTTATCTTACAGTGTTAGAATGTAGTAAAGAATAGAACACTCCATCCATATCATCTCTCTGTTTAAATTTGTTTTCCATCTCTTTCCGGTCACCTTATGTGCAGTAAAGAATTTAGCTTCGCCCAAAGAGATATCTGGCCTTTCCTTGCCCTGGCCTCTGGAAGGTAATCTACGTCACACCTGATAGGAATGTCCTTTAAGGTGGGGCCGGTCACAGCAACAGTCTTGGGGTGGGAGCTGGCCCCTTGGAATCTTAACGTCAGGATGGCCACACCCAACAGTGTTAGGGTCAGAACTGGCCACGCCAGACAGACCAACCGTGTGCTGGGACTGGGGGCTTTGGGTAACGCAGAATCAGCTGACCTGAGTTCAACCATGTGGGCAATCATCGATCATGCCTCTGTAATGAAGTCCCAACAATAACTCCGAACATCAAAGCACGGGGAGCTTCCTGGTTGGCAATACTCTTTCCGTATTGTCACACAGGGATGCCAGGAGGGTAACACATTCTGACTGCACGGAAGACAACACAGAGACTTGGCACTGGAATCCTTCCGGACTCTGCCCTATGCATCTCTCCATTTGGCTGATTTTTGTGTCCTCTCCCTGCAATAAACTCTTAACTCTGAGGGTAACTGTTCTCAGTGAGTTCTGTGAATCCTAACAAATGATCAGACCTCACAGTGGCTTGAACTTCACCTTAGTTTGCAAAAGTGTTTGCCCATAGGTTGGAAATCTCACTTTAAGTCTCACAATGATTTTACGGAAGGGAAAACTGAGATACCTAGAAGTTACATTTGCCCAAGGTCACATGGAGCTAGTGAATTTTTTAATCTTAACCTAAAAACCTTCTGGTTTTTTGTCCAGGACTCCATCCAATAATAAAGCAAAGAAAACAAAGTGAACATGAATCCAGAAAAGGGAAAAAAAATCTATTCATTATCTTTCATCTTTTTTTAATATATAATTTCTGACTGTAGAGATAATAATTTGCAAACAATATGAAACTTAGGAAATGTTCAGAAGTATAAAAAAGAGAATAAAAATCACATATTGTATTTGACCACATAAGATAACTACTATCAGTATGTTTTACACATCCCTTTCTGGATACGTATCAGATACACAGGCATGCACACACACACACACAAAACCACCACCATACCATGCACAATTTGCTTTATTATAATCATGGCATCATGCTTTTTTCCCACTTACCAGCATACTGTATTTTCCCATATCACTGGAATTTTTAGGAAATGCCACTTATAATGACTGTATAACACTCCAAAGATGTTTGTACCATTATTCAATCATCCCCTGTCATTGGGGGTTTAGACTGAATTCTATTTTTATCTATCAATGTAAATATCTTTCCACATTTCCAAGACTGCCTCAAGCCACAGTTACATAAGTGGGATTTCTAAACCAATGCTTACAAACATTTTTAAGTTTCTTGCTATCTAGAGTTTAGCTGCTGTTCAGTAAAGTTGACCCAATTTTCTCTCCCCATTGGCAGCACATTTCAGGGTCAGTCTCAGTCACTATTATAATGATTTTAACTCTTACCAATTTATAGTGGGACAGTAGTATCCTATCATTTTATTTTCAATAAGTTTAATCATTAGTAAGGTAAAAAAAAGGTCATGTTTATTAATTTTAATTTATTTGCTCTAAATTTTATAATATTCTTTTTATATTGGGTTATTCATATTTTTAATGTGAATATTTTAATTCACATAATTTTAATTCAAATATAATGGTCATGGAAGGAAGCAAATAAATGGATTTTATACTCACAGATATGAAAAGAATTATGGGAGATTTATGGGAGGAAGATATATTAAGTATAATAATCATGTTATTGTAAAACCACTTTTGATCCTACTTTAAAACCTTATTATTTTGTGTTTTGAAATGTTTAAATAAATGATTAAATACATAAGAATTAAAATCTCTAAATATTAACAATAGCAACAATATGTAACAAGCATGACAAATATATTTGGTAAGAAAAGCATAGAAACCACACCAGAAATCTAGGCAAAAGATGTAAACAGGCAGTGCACATAGGAAATAAATGTAAATCAAGATTAAAAAGTGTTCAACATTTCTAGTGATAAAAGCAAATAAAGGCATATTGAAACATGAATGTACCATCTCTTATTATATTTTGTAAAACTGCTTAAAAACGTATCTAGTGCTGACGAGGAGGCTATAACGCTGGCACCCTTACTTGGCTGGTGACAGCATAAACCACCATGCCCTTTCCAACCCCACAGGGATATGTATCAAAAGCCACAAAGATTAAAATTAACTTGCCTCACTAAGTGACCCAGAAAATCTACCTCAAAGATACAACCCCAGATGATGGAAAAGATTATGTACGTGAAAATAAAAATTCACTCCATCATTACTACAATAGCAGAGTACTAGAAGAAATCCAAAAGTCAAATAAAAAAGGAAACCAAGTATGGGACAGCCACATGATGAAGTATCATGTAACCATTAAAATACAATGTCCTCACCCTAGTAAAAACTGTCACCATTCACTGAAGTCTGACATAATGGCAGCCACTTTACCTACTTGATGTTCTTTAATGCTCACGCCAAATTTTCTTCCTAATTGTTTTCTATTGTGGAAAATACACATAACAAAATGTACCATCTTAACCATCTTTTAAGCATACACTTCTGTGGCATTAAGTACATTCGCACTGTTGTACTACCATCACCACCACCCTTTTCCAGAACATTTTCATCTTCGTTTTTTTTGGCGTTAAGAGTGCAAAGCTTTATTGGTCAGTGATATTTGGTTTTTGTTAATTATTATGTTATTTTAGTCACCATACAGTATATCATTGGTTTTTGATGTAGTGTTCCATGCAATACGTGTCCTCCTTAATACCCATCACCAGGCTAGCCCATCCCCCCCCCCAAAACCCTCAGTTTGTTTCCCGGAGTCCATAGTCTATTGAGGTTCTTCTCCTCCCCTGTTTTCTGCCCCTCTTCATTTCTCCCTTCCTTCTCCTAATGTCCTCCCTGCTATTTCTTATGTTCCACATATAAGTGAAACCATATGATAATTGTTTTTCTCTGCTTGACTTATTTCACTTAGCATAATCTCCTACAGTTCCATCCATGTTGATGCAAATATTGGGTAATCATCCTTTCTGATGGTTAATATTCCATTGTATATATGGACCACATCTTCTTTATCCATTCGTCTGTTGAATGGCATCTCGACTTGTTCCAGTCTGGCTATTGTGGATATTGCTTCTATGAACATTGGGGTGCATAGGGCCCTTCTTTTCACTACACTTCTATCTTGCAAAACTGAAAATGTATCCACCCAACACTAAGTCCTCATTTCTCTCCTACCCTCAACCCCAGGCGACCACCATTCATTCTACTTCCATCTCTGAGAGTTTGACTGCTCTGGATACCTCATAAAAGTGGACTCATACAGTGTTTTTCACTCAGCACAATGTTCTCAGGGTTCACCCATGCTGTAGTATGTGTCAGAATCTCCTTCCTTTGTAAGGCTGAGTAATATTCCAGTGTGTGGACAGACCACATTTGGTGTATCCATTCATCTGTCAGTGGACATTGGGGTTGCTTCCACCTTTTGGCTACTGTGAATAATGCTGCTTTAAACACGGGCATACAAATATTTCTCGCAACCATTTTACAAGAGAAACGTGGCCTCCATTTTAAAGATGAGGCAGCGAATCCTCTCCACAGGTTTTCTCACACAACACCCCACAACCAGTAAGTAGCAGGATCTAGTAAAGAGTCAACAGTGACGATCTCAGGCTATGACCGCAGGGCAGGCTCTTGTCGTAGACCCCTGAAGCCACCAAGGGACAGCAAATGTCACATAGGCAGTGGCCCAGATGAGAAGTCACAGCTGTGGGGTAATTGACATCCAGGCTATCAAGACTATTTTCCAGGATTAGGCTCTTTTTTGTGGTAGCAATATGGGGTCAGGAAAGATTTCCGCAAACATTTTCAGACATAATCTGAGCACTGACATTATTTGTGGAGAGGTTTAAAGAAGCTTGGTTGTTTAAAAGAAACTACTACCATTAAAATTCAACATCCATCTGCATTGACAAACAGTGGGGAGAAGCCCTCGTCAAACTCACCTTTAAGTTTCTTTATTTTATTTCTCCAAAGTACAAGAGTCTGTGTAAAAATACACAGTGCAAATGATCAAAAGGATTAAGGGGCTAGGAACCACTTACAGAAATGCTCAGGCCTCCAGGAACCCACCAATGTGCTAGGCTAATTTGATTCCCGAGACCAATCTGCAAATACTTGCTGGTGCTTCCAGAGATAAAAGGCTATATCTTAAAAATACTTTGAGCTGTTTCTTCATATAACATCGTGCAAATAGCATGATAGACGTGATGTGCGAACGTGCTTGTTAACAACGCACAGCAGCGCTAGAGGTGTTTTAACACTCTTTTAACACTGTTGTTCAAATATATCTTGAAAGGAAATGAAAAGGACAAATGTCTTCTCTGAGCATTTCCCCGTGTGGCCCTACCCCGTGACCCCAAAGAAAGGTGAGTGAATGCAGAGGGGTAGGTTATGGGCAGTCCATTCCTTGTAAGACAAAATACCCCAGAAGAGACATAAAGGAGTGTTCTGGGGACTGAAAAATCAGGCACTCTGGAGTCATCTAGAGCTTTGTGGGAGCCAAGTCATCTGTGGAACCAGGCATTTTTAAGGAGAACCCCAAAATAAATTAGCCTATCTTGAAAGTCTCATGTCACAGCTTTCCATCCCATAGGGAAAATGTCATCTTCAACTCTTCCAGGTTAGTGTGATGAGTTTTTGCTACTGTCAGGCTAGTAAGAAGGAAAGAGAGCAGGGAGGTGGCCTCCCCAGTCGATGAGAAGAGGAAAGAGCCGGGAAGCTGGTGAGATGCAAGTGCAGGGGAGTGTAGCAGGAGGCAGTGCTGTGTGCTGTAAGCAGCACCCACTCAGGAGCCAGACTGCCTGGGCTGCCGTGCGGGCTCTGCCACTTGGCGGGCACATGACCTTGGCAGGGCCGGGGAGAGAAAAAAAGGGTGGTTCAAATCAGAGCTCCCTGGCATAGGACCCAGGACTTCCCCAAGGGACCCACGCTCATTTTTGAAGGTCCTTTATTCTACTTAACCACTCTATGCCTCAGTTCCCTCATCTGTAAAATGTGGAATTAGAACAGTGTCTGGCACAGAGTATATCAGTCTATTTAATGCTCTATGTTTCACGATCAAACGTTGTATTATTATAATTATTCTTTACTCAGCTGGCATGGAATGGGAAAAGCCTGGAACTAAAGTCACAAGAAGTAACTTAAACCAGAGTTCTAACAAGTAGTTTGACACCTTTTTGACTGTGATCCTGAGTCTCCTACTTTTCTGGATGGAACTAAAAATAACATCTATTGGAAGAGTCATCAAAATTAAATGAGGTCATATGTGGGAAAGTTCTGGGGAAGAGTAAAGCTTTCTGTATGTAAATATGAAGTTTCTATTGTTATTTCCCTTTTGTGTTTCCTGAACAGGGATACCTTCCCCATAAGGACTAAATTCCAGGAGAAAATACACGATATAAGGAAGCTTCCCACTCATCAAACTAAATTTTATCTCTGCGAGAGTCTAATTCTGATTTTATTCATGCATTCATTCTAGAAATAGCAGTTAAGTGTCTCTAGGTACTGACGCAGGGGCTGAGGTGAGGTCCAGCCAACACATTCCAGCCCAGGTGGGAACTGCAGTCAGGCTTTCGTCCACACCAGGCAAGGACCCTGATTCTCGCTCTTTTGATGAATTGTGATGAACCACGTGTGATTCACTGTAGAATCAGAACTAAAATAGACAGGGGTTTAATGAGAAAGTTCTTAATTCAGGTAAAAAGAAGCCTCTGGAAGCAGGTAGGAATCTCGCCTCCCTGGACAAGCTGTTTCCTACTGGGCTATTACAGCTGTCGACAATGTCTTTTGGACAAGAACCTTTGTCCTTCAGAGTCAGTGGTACTCAGGAGACAGTGCAGAGCCCTCTGAACTGAGAAGAGTGGAAGGCCCCCCACCGCCCTCTGGGCTGCCGCCGGCTTCAGGATATGTGAGGCCACCTCTCTCAGGTCAAAGCCAAATGACCACAGGCCAGCAGGCGGCAGTCATGAGTGGTCGGAATCACGCAGCTAGCATGACAAGCAAGCAAGCTGGGGTTGAGAGTTAGACTCCAAATTCTCTGCAGAAATGCCGGCTCCTCCCCAACAGCGTGGGCAAATCTGATGCAGAGGAGATTTCCACAAGGAGAAGGAGCAGGTCCGTCCGCACCAAGGCCGGCTTGAGCCTGAGAAGGGCTCATGAGGGTGGCATCTCGCCTGACCAAGAGGGGCTCCACAGGAGGCAAGCCAGGCAGCCCAGACCGGCTGCTTTGTGTGGATTCCCAGGTCCCAGTGTGTGAGCAAAGGCCTGGGAGTGAGAGCAGAGCCCCTGCCCTCCGGAACGGGGCTTGGCAGGGACACAGAGGAGGAAAACAAAGAGAGATGAACTCGAGACAGAGAAAGGAAGCCGCAGGCAACACCCGGGCACGTGGCTCCCACTCCCAGCGTCAGGGCTCCTGGGGCTCTTTGCGGCCACTGTCAGGGAATGGGTTCCCCACCTATCCCCCAGCAGATACCCTACCCACATGGGTAACCCTCTGCTGTGAGCAGGGCTTCTGCTATATCTGCAAGGCAAGGAGAGACCTCCAGGCCTGCTCACTCCCCTCCCCATGTCATGATCCAGTCACGGGCCACGCGTCACTGTTAACAGGATGCCTGCCTGTCTACACCCAGACTGCCGGGCCCCACTCAGGCCCAGGAAGCATGCAGCTGTGCGCTTGGGCCCACATGGCATCCTGGGCTCACCTCCTGGCCACCCACCAGCGGTGTGACCTTGGCTAAGCTCTTTCCTCTCTAAGCTTTAGTTTCCTCATCTGTGAAATGGAGATATTCATAATAGTAACCTCAAGGGCTGTTGTGAGGATTCGTTCAATAATCCACAGGAAGCACAGAGAGTAGTCTGGCCCATCACATACATGAAAGCCCACCCAGTATTAGCTTTATTCGTAATAGTATGGTTAGTATTGTTATTGTTATTGCTATCACTGTTATTTCATAATAAAGGGGTCTGGGAATTGTATTTTTACAAGATTCCCCCGGTGATTCTTAATAGTCACGAAAGTGTGAAAACCATTCATCTTGAGCCCAGAGCATGCTTAAGCAGCCAGCCCTCAACCTCACTTTCCTGAAGCCCAGTATTCGCTGTCTTCACTATCAGGAAGTGCATGGGAGACCCACAGGCCTTAAGGAAGGAAAGCAGACAGGCAGGAAGGGAATGGGGGGGGGGGAGATAGAGGGGAGAGAGAGCACAGAGGAAAGGAGGAAGGATATTAACCCATGTTAAAAAATAAACTGAAGTGTATCAAACATCCTAAGTGTTTATTTGAGCAAACATTTCTGCACGTAGGGCAGCGACAAACCGGACGTGGCTAGGAGCCCTCCAGAGACGGGAGCTGGGGAGAAACTCGTATAGAGAACATGTGAAGGCAAATAAAGGAAATTATTTGACTGGCTAATGCTTAAAGCTTAGTTGGCTGTTTGTGATTGGTCGTCCTTCGCATTTGATTTTGTGACCTTGAGGCACTTACAGGCCTAGATTCTGGTTTGCTTAAGTAGGTACCATGGTATTAGAGCCACCTCAGTCTAATGGCCTCCTTGTGAATTCATTTAACACCCTTTACAAATATCTATGGAATGAATGAGGAGAGGGTGGGTGAACAGGAAAATATGAATAGGAAAATAGAGTTAATAAATGTAGCATTTATTAAACACCATGCAGCATTCTAAACTCTTGATATGTATTGATAAAGTTAACACTCACAAAACCCTGGAGGTAAGTAGTATCATTCCCATCTTCTGGAGGAGGAAACTGAGATACAAAGAGGGAGAAGAACCCAAAGTGGCAGAGACTAGACTTGACCCCAGCACAACAGGCTCCCAGAGAAACAAGCATAAGTAAGGTGGGCTTGTGATGGGCACCCTCCTCACCAAGACATCAGATCCTTGAGAAAGGAAATGGCCATGTGGACAGAAGAAGTCAGGGGTGCTTCACAGAAGAGGAGGGGGAGGGCATCCAGAGCATGGCCATGGTCATAAGCAAAAGCAAGAATTCAAAAAGGACGGGCAAAGGGGCAGGGCCATGGACCCTTCTCTGCCACCGGGCCATGGACCTGCTATCATGCCCTGTAACTGGAAATGCCTCTTAGCTGGCCCATCCTCCAAGCTCCCCTGCCCAACCCAATATCACCGCAAAGCCCCTGCATTTGGACATAGCACTTTATCTCTGCAAAGTGCTTCTGGAGCCACAAATTCCTTTTAGTCTCACAGCCACCTTCTCTGTGCAATTAGCAAGATTAGTATTATTAGGTCCATTTGACTGATAAGAAAGCCAAGGCTTGAAGAGCTAGAATAACTTGCTTGGAGTCTCACAGCTTGTAAGCAACTGAGATAACGAGAATTTGACCCCTGTCAATGCACTCCACTCCCAGCAACTTCTCCCACAACTGCCCTTTGCCCTGGAGCTCACAGGAGTCCTTCCTGGCCACCAGGCCTTTCCATATCTGGTGTCATCCCCGATCTCATTTCCCCACACCCTCTCCCTGAGCTAGACAGTCCATATCGCCAACTCCACCGTTAGTCGCTCTAGTGCCCCAGCCTGCAGTGCCCTCCCTCCAGCCATCTGCAAACAAAGCCCTCCCCTCCCTTCAAGGTCCCCTTAGGTACTACTTCTTCCAGGGGAAAAACACAGTCAGCGAAATCCTATGGGATCTGCTTTGCTCAGATCCAAACTCCGTGACTCAGTCAGGTTCCTTGAGGTCCCTCACCAAGTCGCTGTGATGAAAAGAGACGATGAATGTGGCAGGTAGGATCTAGCAATTGCCATGGGGGTACTCAGAAAATGGTGTTTCTCTTCCAAATGCCACTGACCCAGGCCCACCTAGATTCTTCTTCACTTGCAATCAGTCCCACACCTTGTAACACTTGAGTCCTGACTGTTTTTGAGCACTTGCTCAGTTTTTCCATACACACAGTGAACTCCTTGAGGAGCAGAGCTATGACAATGACTCTCCTCTGTCATTCCCCAGGACTGGGCCCATGATCGGACATTAATAAATACATACAGATCGGAGGATTCTTTGTGCTGAATTTTTCTACCACCTACTTAGCCTTCATCTGGATGAGTGTCCACACTGGCTCCGGCACTGCTCACCTGCACAAGGACCAGTTCCCTGAACGGGATTATATATAAATGCTCTGCTCTGCCTCTCTGTCCCTAACTGCTGATTGACCTCTATGTAAAACTTGCCACACGTCCTCAAATGGATGCAGCTACTACCCAGAGAAAGATATTAGATGCAATGAATGCAACCTTATTACCTTGCAACACAGTGTTTTACATGCTCACTAAATTCCTAAATACTTACTGAATGCCTACTAAGTTCCAGGCACTGCACTAAGTGCTGGGGATTCAATGGTGACAAATGTTAATAAGGTAATAACAAAAACTCTTACAGCCCAGCTACTGCCTACGGTCTGGGCCCGGTTAAGGAATGGCTCTTTAAAGGAAAAAGACCTGGCCTATTTTATTTATCCTACAGGGAAGATGGCAGGGAGAAGTAAGCTATAGTTATTTTTTTCATTAAATAATAACCATTTTTCAACTCCCCTCATCTTTCCCAGCCAACAAGACCCATCCAAACCGTTAAACCAAATCAAACAGCACACAAAAAGATCCAGGTGTTTGAAGAGAAAGGGGGAGCACTGGATGACTAATACCTCCCTTCTCCCATACAAAATTCAAAACACTACTTTCCTCTTGCTAATTAACTACAAAGAGGTAAGATGTCAGCTCAGTTTCATCTCCAGCTCCTGCAGATAGAAAATGTGATTTCCAACAATGTACTCATTATAAAAAAAAAAATCCTAATACATCAAAATTGGGTGCCCTGTGGAGTTCATTATAGGATTTGAGGAGTGTCTATACTGTCATTTTATCTTCGTTTTTTTTCTTTTGTCTCATCAGTCACTTTAAATGTCCAAAGAGAAATGTAAGCTTTAAAAAGCATCCTATTGATTGAAAAGTAGAAAAAGAACTGTTGGAGCAATTGCAATTTTTTTTTTTTTTTTGGTCCACCATGGGGAGACATAGTGGAGAATTTATAATCCTCTGGTGTATATTTAATACAGACACATTCTTTAGAGATTATTCTCTCCGAGGAATGCTATAAACATAGTTGAGCACTTGATAAGAAAATTCCGCAAGAAAACAATAAATGACAACCATTACATTCCTTGTGCCACTGGAGATTTCTTATTGCTACAAAGTTAACTAGTAGGTAACCAGTCTAGGAGTGAGAAGCTGACTAGTTTCTGTATCCAACCTGCTGATTATAGAGGCTGACCTTCACACCCTTTGAGGTGTTTTTTCCAGAACATGAAGTTTATGAAAGGCTCTTGTCTTTGAGTTGATCGATGCCCATTTCCTAGGCCAGCACGTACTCTCAACCTACTACGAGGGGGACAAACATTAGGAGATATTAGAAAAACTGACCTGCCAAGAAGGGATCATGGTCCCCTTGTAGCCAAGAGAACAAACACACTTTTGTTAAGTGGCCTGATTAATACTTAAAAGGGTACTATACACTGCAAAATTGACTTCTCGATGCTGCTAAATGACACCAAGTCCAAAAAGAGGCCTGCTTGTACCTTGGTATCAGTGGGCTATTCCAGAAGAGTGGTTCTCAACCCTATGCCATCAAATCGCACTTTCTGGAAAGTATTCTCAAACCTCCCACTCTACCCCACGCTGGAATCCAGATATAAGAGTTCTGGAGTCAGGCCCAGGCATATGTATCTTCTGCACAAAGATTGACAGGTGCTACTGTTGCAAAGCTGGGAAAAGGAACCATGAAATTAGGCATCGGATATCTGCAGTTACATCCAGGGAGAGGAAAAACAGACAGACGATTTTTTTTAAACCAAATATCAAGATTATAAGGGACCTGAAAGGTCAGCTAGCCAAATGCCCCATTGTGTTTTACCCCACGGCAACATTCAGGAGACCATTTCAAGTGAGAGAATGCTTCACAAAGTATCCATGCCGTTGTTGGACTGTCCTAATTGCTGGAAAGTTCTGTAGTTATGGAGTCAGACCTACCTCCTTCTATTCATTGGTCCAGGTTGTGCCTTTTGAGGTCTAGTCCCTCTCGCACAGTGACTCTTGAAAAGGCAGGAAGCATAGGACATGGTGGTGCAATTAAATGAGTACTGACTTTGGAGTAAAAAACCTACTCCTGGGCGCATAATCAGCCAAATAAGCAGCTTAGCTTCTCTTCGTCACATATTCCACTCTGTAAAATGGGAATACTAAGAGCTGTCCCCATGGCTCTTAGAGTACGTTTGAGAGCATTCAATAATGGAAATAAAGGGAAAGCCCTTTGGGAACTTAGCAGTAGTAATCCAATCCATGGTATCAGGATTAGTCCTTCTATAGTCATATACAACTCATGGTGAACATGTCATGATGGCAGCTCACTATGAAAAGCCAACAACTTTTGGGGCGCCTGGGTGGCATAGCGGTTAGGCGTCTGCCTTCGGCTCAGGGCGTGATCCCGGTGTTATGGGATCGAGCCCCACATCAGGCTCCTCCGCTGTGCCTGCTTCTTCCTCTCCCACTCCCCCTGCTTGTGTTCCCTCTATCGCTGGCTGTCTCTATCTCTGTCAAATAAATAAATAAAATCTTTAAAAAAAAAAAAAAAGCCAACAACTTTCAAGCCACAAGGATCTAGGTTAACACAAACAGAACAATACGGACTGCTTTCCAAGCAAAGATGGGTTGCTCTGGGTAGGCTGCCAAGGGCAGGTTTTCCTAAAAGTGTATGTGTTCTGAATCCAAGTGAAAAGACAGCTAGTGAACCCCCACAATCATGAACTTGAAAGGTCTTTAAAACCAAGTCAGATTTTTTTTTCATATTCTTCAAAAACTATTCTCGACTCATAATAACATGGAGGAGAAAAGGCAGCCCAATTGAAGCTTGTCATTGCTCATACTGTGGCTGCTTATACAGAATTTCCAGAAGAGCTACTTTAAGGCATACAAAGATAATAATTGCCTATTCATTTTGAACATACACCACATTACAGTTGCTTTTTAAGTTCATGTGGTAGTAGCATATTCTCCCAACTTGAATGGTACATTATTTATAAATACCCCTCCCAGGAATGATTTGGCAGGATCCTCCAAGAAGCATGGCTCTCACTTACTTAGATGTCTACATTCATTAACAAGAACTATAACTTTCTGTTTCGTTTAAATATTTTTGAGAAGAGTGGAACTCTGAATCAAGCCTTTAGATTTCGTGCATAATAGCCACATACTGAAATACTATTGGTGGTCCGGGAAAAGCCTTGGCTTTGTCTCCTTATTTAAATAGTACCAAAAGTACCAGTTACTTTGTACAAAAAAAATCAATCCCACAGTCTTATCTTGAAAGCATATCAATAATACAAGTGACCAAGGCTTAATCTTAATGTTATAACTATGTAAATATCAAATAGAAACTCTTTAAAATATCAGCACAATACCAAACCAGCTGATTCAATACATTCGGTCAAATATAGTCTAATTCAGGCATTCTTTTTTTTTTTTAAGGTTTTACTTATTCATTTGAGTAAACGAGAGACAGAGAAAGTGAGTGCGAGCATGAGCAGGGGGAGGGAGAGGGAGAAGCAGACTTTCCCACTGAGCAGGGAGTCCAATGCAGGGCCAGATCCCAGGACCCCAGGATCGCGACCTGAGAGAAGGCAGACACTTAGCGGACTGAGCCACTCAGGCACCCTAATTCAGGCATTCTTAGGAGGGGGTGATATCCCTCCTGGGGGGGGGAATTGGCTCTTAAGGGACAAAATCATCTTACATATCAAAGCACTGTGGCCTTCCAAAGGGCCACAGTATATAAACTAACTTATAGTATATCTATGATATTAAATTTTAATGCAGAATAGAGGGAGACAATTAGGAAAGAAATGGCTGAAAAGGCTCCCTAGGGTGGCTATAATTTTTTAAGGATTGAGAAACGCTGATCCAATTAATTCAATTAATACATCAGAACAATCAAAATGGTGAAGCAGTTTACCGTAACTCCTGCCTCGTTTTCCCTTCTGGGTGGGGTTTGTAATAGAACATGACTGCCAGAGGAGGGATTCAATCAACAAGTACTTACTGCATAGCTAGCCTGAGCTCTGAGGACTCTTTTGGGGGAAACTAATACAACAATGAAGAAGACCGTTCCCATCCTAGGGGAGCTCACAGTTCAGGAGGGGCCAGAAACACATACATGAGAAAATACAGGATAAAGCAACAGCTGCTCGGAAGAGGGGTGTGCTCAGAGTTCTATGGCAGCGCACAGGAACAACACCAAGGCTAGCCTTGAAGAGTCAGGGAAGACTTAAAGTGGAGAGGATCACTCCAGTGTTCTTAATAATACTAAGCTCTAGACAGACTTGACCCCTAGGCCTCTCTCATTCTTGGCAACTTCAGACTTGGCCACCTGGACAACCAGGCAACCCAAAACACAAATGCAGAGCATTTCCTTAGACGATGTGCCTTTGCCTGTAGTTATTTTAATCTATGAAGGGAAACAAGGCCCTGAGCAAAAAATTCATCAGTCCAGGATACTAACACCAGTCACATCAGATTAGATGGGTGTATGTCCCAAGAGGGGTCCTATAGTACCTAAAACCAGAGTCCCAATTTCGGACTGAAGGTACCTTGTTCCATATTAACCCAAACCCCGGACTGGACTTTTTGTGCCTTGAGATAAATGGTACTTAGTAAGTACAGGTTAATGACAACAATACTTTGTTGTCATTTTTTAAAAAGATTTATTTACTTATTTGAGAGAGAGAGAGAGAGAGAGCATGGTGGGGAGGGGCAGAGGTGGGAAGATACTTAAGTAGGCTCCACACTGAGTGCGAGCCCGATGTAGGGCTCAATCTCAAGACCCTGAGATCACAACCTGAGCCAAAACCAAGGGTTGGAGGCTTAAACGACTGCACGACCCAATCCAATATTTTTATAGATCACAAAATATTTTCAAATGCACTAACTAAATCTTCATAGTAACTTCATATAATATCACATCCATCTTATAGATGAGAAAACCAAGTCTCAATGAGATCAAAACATTTGAATTAAAGTCATTGATAGGTAGCAGAACTCAATAGGTTTGAGCCAAGGCTCCAACCCAGTCATTGACTCTATGGCCTTGATGCTCTTTGCCCACAAACACTGCGGCTGAGGGTAACCACTAAATGACTGCTGCCTATGGCTGCCTACAGATCCCAATTCAGCTAGAATGATTGCTATTGGGAATCTTTTAGTCTTGACTAGCGGGGTTTGTTTGTTTGTTTGTTTGTTTGTTTGTGACAGAGAAATTTGCACGAGTGGTTGGGGACGGGGCAAAGGGAGAGGGAGAAGCAGACTCCCTAATGAGCAGGGAGCCCCATGCAGGGCTCAATCCCAGGACCCCAAGATCATGAACCGAGCTGAAGGCAGACACTTAACCAACTGAGCCACCCAGGCGCCCCACTGATTAGCAGTTCTTTGATGATAGTCGGTAATTAATCTATGAACCCAGACACAATCCCAATCAAAACCAAATGGTATCAGGGGCGCCTGGGTGGCACAGCGGTTAAGCGTCTGCCTTCAGCTCAGGGCGTGATTCCGGCATTAGGGGATCGAGCCCCACATCAGTCCTCTGCTATGAGCCTGCTTCTTCCTCTCCCACTCCGCCTGCTTGTGTTCCCTCTCTCTGGCTGTCTCTATCTCTGTCAAATAAATAAATAAATAAAATCTTTAAAAAAAAAAAAAAAAACCAAATGGTATCAACAATGAAGTGCTGAGACACTATGCCAAGGGCATTGATGGTGCAGTCAGAATACTGGGTTTGGATGAATTGTTTAACTTCTCTGAGTCTCAGGTTCCTCATCTGCAAAACAGTTACAATAAAAATGTCAAAAAATTCACTGTATTATACACACACACACACACACACACACACACACAGAGGCTTTGTTAACTCTAAAGTGCTCCAATACTTAATTCCCTCTTCCCGTTCTGTCTCTCCCATCCTGGGACAAGGCGAGTAATTTAATAAATGTGAGCCTGAGTCATGGCTATACGCACAGCACTAAGCCAATGATATAAGAAATCCAAAGACAGGTGGTACAGAGCCTGCTCTTGGGGAACTCAGAGAAACACTAACAATGCAAGGTAGAAAGTCTTAGGCGCCATTGGAGAGGTACAGGTTAGTGATTTGGAAGTTTGAAAGGAAAGAGAACAGGGAAGGTGTCATGGAGGAGGTGCATGTGAACTAGACATTAAGAAATGGGTACAATTTAGGCACACAGAGCTGAGAACGTGGGTATTTCAGATGATGAAAACAACAAGCACCACAGTGCAGAGAAGGGAAATCACAGAATGGGTACAAAGGCCCCAGTTAGCTGATCCACACCATTCCTTCTGGCCAACATGGTGGCCAATGACCACACCACAAGAATACATGCAGCTCTCTCTGGTACACCTGCACCCTTCCTCTCCCACCATTGAAGGCTATCCAACCAAGATGGTTGTGTTTGTTCCCAAAGCTATTTAGATCAATTGTGCTTTATGTTGTGATTACAAAATGTAACTAAATATTACATACAGGAGAAAAGAAATACAGTTTTGTTTCTATTAAGAACTGAGTTTAGGGGCACCTGGGTGGTGCAGTCGTTAAGCGTCTGCCTTTGGCTCAGGGCGTGATCCCGGCGTTATGGGATCGAGCCCCACATCAGGCTCCTCTGCTATGAGCCTGCTTCTTCCTCTCCCACTCCCCCTGCTTGTGTTCCCTCTCTCGCTGGCTGTCTCTATCTCTGTCGAATAAATAAAATAAAAACTCTTTTAAAAAAAAAGGACTGAGTTTAAAAAAACTCAATAAAAGGAAGTTGTTCAAAAATATTATGACATTAAGTGTGAGAAAGACTACTACATAAGACTGGAAAGGGTGGTTGGTAGTCAGGGGCTGGGGGAAGGGAGAAATGGGGAGTTATTGCTTAATAGGGACAGAGTTTGAGTTTTGCAAGATGAAGAGTCCTCTAGTTGGATGGTGGTGATGGTTGCATGACAATGTGAATGAACTTAATATTTACAAAACAGTACCCTTAAAAATGGTTAACTTGGTAAATTTTATGTTACGGGTATTTTACTACAATTAAAAGGAAAATACAAAAAAAAAAAGATTGGGGAGGAAATCATAAAAATCTAGATTAAACACTATGTTCAGATTGCTTCACACACATGTAAGTTCTCACTTGATTTGAAAGAAGCCAACACTAGAAATTGTAGATAACAATAATCATGGCAAGCAGTGCTTATTCTGTACAAAACACAGTTCTAAGCAGTCTACATATAATGACTTATTTAATCCTCCCAACAAGCCCATAAGAGAGGAGCTATTATGATACCCATTTTAGAGATGAGGACAATTTGGCACAAGAGGTTAAATGGCATGAGCAGGATCACAGCACCGATAAGGGGCAGAGACAGAATGAGGACTAAAGAGTCTAGCTCCAGAGTCTACACTCCTACCCACCCCCCAACCCTACTGGGCTAGGGAAGGAAGAGAAGGAGGCACTCCCGAGAGAGACTCACCATCAAAGGAAAGACACTGACCCCAAATCCAAAGGTTGGCATAAGAAAGTATGTTTATTTAAGTCTATTTAAAAAAGGTTTCTGTAAACCTTTTTTTTTTTTTAATGATTCACCCTCCCTGTAATTGATTTTCCTATTTAACCAATTATCATCCCCAAAAAGCAGTGGAGAAGACATTTCTACTATATTCATCCTAACTGGAGCCTGAGATACTAACGTAGCCCAGGAGGCAAGCAGCCAGCCCAGCCCGGTAATCCACAGGAAGGGATGGCTTCAGCTGCTGGAGCATGACAGGAGCCAGTAGCCCTCCCAACAAGCACAGAGACGACCGAGACAGCCCTGATGTCAGCTGATAATGGTGTGCACTTTTTACACGACAAAATGTAGGATTCATTGTGTGCCACTGGAACCTAAGGGAATGTGTGGATGCATCTCACATGGTTTATTGGAACAGAAACTCCTGTAAGAAACCTTTTCTAAGCAGGGAGAGAGCTCTGTGTGTGTGTGTGTGTGTGTGTGTGTTTGTGTGTGTGGTGAATACATGTACATACGATGTGTCTGCATCTATCATTTGAATTGGCTGGACAGACATTCAGGGAAGTCTTCTGGGCTAGATTTAAGGAAAGCTCCTGGAACCAAGAATGGGATTTTCCCTCCTTTGTCTTCAAAAGCAGTCTACAAGCACCATGCATTTTCTAACGGTCAGCACTGACCTAGTTTTTTTTTTGTTTTTTTGGTTTGGTTTTTTTTTTGGCAGGGATGGGGGTGGAAGGAATGTAGTCAAATCAAATCAAGTCGTTTCATTAACAAACTATAGAGAGGAGTTGCTGAGAGCTGTGGAAGCAATATGTTTTTCTGTTCTTGATGGAGAACTCTGAATTACAGGATCAAAAGTATAGATTTGGTGGCAAATAAGCGAGTTGGTAAGAGCTGCATTAAAGATTAACTTCAGCCCTGTGTGGGCTATTTTGGTGTTAATGGGGTCTGGAGGGAAAGACTGGATTGAAGAGGCATCTCCACTCTTCTGGGTTTACCCTCACCCGTGTCGCCATCACTCACTGATCAGAGAACAGACGAGAATGTGCTGAAGGCTGTGGATGCGTCATGCCATCTGGGGCTGCACTGACAATGGGGCTGGACACGAGGGAGGCACACGACACCCACACCCACATGGCAATGGCACTGGCAAATACGAGCTACTCTAGGTCTGTTAATATTGAAAAACACCTGGATAAGTGAATTTTGTAGTTTTCACCTTGGTAGATACCCATTATGTAAGGTCAGTATAAATTACATTCCTTAAGCACCGAAATAACTACCGAAAATAAGCCCAAAGTGACTTTCAAAATATAAATTTCAAGCTGCAGATACATCAATAACTATTTCTGTACTATGTTCTCCATCTTAGCCCTTCTGCAAATTAGGGATAATTGTACTTGCCAGACACTTACTTCAGAGGTTGGTGAGAGGATAATGTCTGTAAAGCTTGTTGGGTTTTGTGGATGAAAGGTTTCTGATTAGTACAAATTGTAAATTATTACTATTCATTAGAAAGAACAAATGAATTATTTCAGCTCCTAATGCATCTCTGACATCCACACGCTATCGTACACGGGAGGACAGTCTTGAAGAACACACCCTGTTCACAGCACTGCTATTAAACAAAACTACATCCCTCTACCTTAAAAAGAACACTTTAGAGCAGCCTGAAAACCCTGAAAAGTAAGTCCCATATTCCTTTGTCCCTTCATCTAAAAAGCAGGGAAAAAATATAATTAGAAACGTGGATAAGAAGCCTTCACCATTGTGCTTGGCTATAAGCTTCAGATGTTTGGATCCCAGCTCGATAATGGCCATCGTCTTGATCAGGCCCCTTCACAAAGCAGGCTCCTACTTCACAGACAGGGTGGGGTCAAGGTCTCTGACACAGAGAATAAAGTAAAATTCTCCACAGAGGAGTCACTCCAGAGAACCCAGGCATTGTGTAGATTTGATACCTTTTTCCCCTGTGGCACACGCCGGAAATCATCCCTCAAAGACCATTTCTTATCCGTAGCATTTTCTAAGGTATGTTACATATGGTCTACTTGTTCCTACATTCACTGCACTTGTATTGTTTCGGCGCTCTGTTTTCTCAACATCATACAGTCTAAGCCTCAGGTGCTAGTTAGTAAGTCCTGACATTCCCATGCTTGTGCCACCTCAGTCTGTTTGTATCCAATTATACATGAGGGTGGAAATTGGAAAATTATGTTCATGCCAATGTTCTCCAATAATTTTCATTAAATCCATCCTTTTTGATATATAAGTTAAACTTTGTTATTCAACATCTCCAGTGACAGAGAGGTGGGGAAAAGGAGGAGGATGAGGAGGTTGAAGAGGACAAGGAAGAGGAAGAGGGGGGAGAGGTGGAGGGGAAGGAGAGGAAATAAGGATTGGCACATACAGATTTAAACTAAGTAGCTTAGAGCTATTATAATTCATTGGCAATTTTGATAGAAAATGCTTTCTTTGGCAATTTCCTTTGGTAGCAGCTTTATCGAGATAAAATTCACATACTACACAATTTACCCATATAAAGTGTGCAACTCACAGAGTTGGGCAACCATCCCCACAATGAATTTTAAAACATTTCAATGCTCCAAAGAGAAACTCCATACCCTTTCATTCTTACCCTCCAAGCCCTCCATCCCCTCCAGCCCTAGGCAACCACTAATCTAATTTCTGTCCCTAAAAATGTCTGTATCTTGGAAATATACACATTTCAAATACAAGGAATCATATACTATGTGGTCTTTTGTGACTGGCTTCTTTCACTGAGGCTGTTTTCCAGGTTGACCATGTTGTTGCGTGTGTCAGTATTTTGTTCTTTTTTATTGCCAAATAATATTCTATTCTATGTATATGCCACACTTTATCCATCCTCCAGTTGATGGACATTTGAGTTGTTTCCACTTTTTGGCTACTATGAGTAGCCAAACCATGCCAGTATGAACATTTATGCACAGGCTTTTGGGTGGACGTAGGATGTTATTTCTCTAAGAGTGGACTTCTAGGTCACATAGTAACTCTACGTTTAACCTTCTGAGGAATGGCCAGACTGCTTTCCAAAGTAACTGCACCACTTTCCTTTCCCACCAGCAAGGTATGAGGGTTACAAATGCTTTTTAGACTTGAGACTATTAGATATAAGTATAAAAAAAAAACTTAAAAATTAAATAAGTCGAAAAGAAGACATCACAAAGAAATTTGAAAATATTTAAAACCAAATTACAATGAAAACACTATAGTTGACCCTTGATCAACATGAATTTGAAGTGCATGAGTGCACTTACATGCAGATTTTTTACAGTAGTGTATAGTAAGTGTATTTTCTCTTCCTTACGATTTTCTTACATTTTCTTTTCTCTAGCTTGCTTTATTGTAAGAACGCAGTATACAATACCCCTAACATAGCAAATATGTGTTAATTGACTATTTATGTTACCGATAAGGCTTCTGATCAACGGTAGGTTATTAGGAGTTAAGTTTCAAGGAGTCAAGAGTTATATGTCGATTTTTGACTGCATGAGGGGTCGGGGCCCCAACTTCTCCATCATGCAAGGATCAACCATACTATCAAAACAACTGGGGGCTGCCTGGGTGCCTCAGCTGGTTAAGCATCTGACTCTTGATTTCAGCTGGAGTCATGATCTCAGGGTGGTGAGACTGAGCCCCACATTGGGCTCCATGGTGGGCATGGAGCCTGCTCAAGATTCGTTCTCTCCCTCTGCCCCTCCCTCACCCTCAAAAAAAAAAAAAAGAACCATTGGGAGGCTGCAAAACTGGTTCTTTGTTGGATATTTGTAACTTTAATTCAATTATATAATGAGGAAGGAGCAAAAAAAATATCAATGAACAAGTTAGAGAACAATAGAATAACAAAAATATTTAAGGATAGGGACTATAAGAGGGAAGCATAAACTAATGAAGCGTAAAACAAACATTCAACATAAAGAATCCTGAAGCCAAAAACTGATGAGGAAAAAAGGAGAAAGCACAAATAAATTATATTACAAATAAAATTGGGCCATAACTACCAACAAACAAGGATTAAAATGAGAAAAACACTGTAGTTATTTTATGTCAACAAAAATGTAACTTTCCAAAAGTGATGCACAAAGAAAAAGAAAGGCTGGTTTCTCTTTAATAGCCATGTTTTAAAAATGGATTGTTAGTTAAAAAAAAAAAAATCTTCCCCAAAGGAAAACATAAGGCCTGAAGGGCTTTACAGGTAAATTCTACAGAATAATCAAGAAATGGATAATCCAAATCTTATACAATCTCTTAAAATATTACATAAAAGGGGGAATGCTCCCCAACAGATTCAGTGAGGTTGGTGTAACTCAATACTAAAATCAGACAAGGACAGTATAAAAAAAAGAAAAGAAAATTATAGGCCAATCTCATTCATGAACCAAGATGCAAACTCCAAACAAAAATTAATAACAACGGAACCCAGAGATACACATTTAAAAGCTAAACTTCACGGCCAACTTAGGTTTATCTCAAAAATGTAATTAAAATCACGGCCAGGCATTTTTCATCAAAGTTGATAAGGTGATTCCGTGTTAGAATGGAAGAGCAGAGAGCTATGGACAGCCAAGACTCTCCTCAAAAACTAGTTGAAAAGACCTGTCTTACCAAATATATAATTAATAATTAAGATGGTGCATTGGTACAGTGATTGATAAATCAAGATAAGGAACAAAATAATGAGCCCAGAAAGGGACCCATGTAAGTATGAAAACTTACTCTATGACAAAGGTTACATTATAGACCCCCAGAACAACTGATCATTCATAAAGACAAAGAAAATCAGATCCTCACATAAAAAAACAAAAATCAATTGCATTTACATTAAAACTTTTTCATGTAAAAGGCAAAACGCCTTTATTGTCTTCTCGAAGCCAACAGAGGGGAAGATATTTGTGATCCTGGGTTAAGGAATCCAGGCAAGATACAAAATGCACAAACCATAACAAACAAGTTTAATAAATACAATCACATCAAAATTAAGAACTTCTCATCAAAAGACACAATAAATAATTTTTAACAGAATATATTAAATACTTTAAATCAGGAAGGAAAAAAGATCACAATAGGATAATTAGCAATAGGTCAAAATAGGCATTGCACAGAAGATAAATATATGAAATATGGTCAATAAAAATATGAAAGTTACTTGCATCTCACTGGTAACTAATACAACACAAATTAAAACCACAAGATGCCATTCATGCCTATAGAATCAGCAAAAACTTTATATCCTGAGCAAGGTCCATCCTACTTTGGAAAGCATGAGCTGCAGATACTCTACAACTCAAAATTCCAGAAGGACATATAGATACTCTTATACAAAGGCACCAGGAATGTGTAAGGATGTACAAAATGGCACTGTTTATAACAGGGGGAAAAATGGAAGCAACCCAATGTCCATCTACAGGAAAGTGAAAAAATAAATTGCAGCCTGGCCTACAATAATATGCCATCAGCTGAACAGCAGTGATGAACTACAGCTATGTGGTTCAACGTGGTTGAATTTCAGGAATAAAACATTGGCTGAGAAAAATAATTCATTCAAGAATCCATACAGCATGACACCACTTATGAAATGGTCCTAACAGGCAAAGCTAAATAATATATTGCTTTGGGATATACAAGTAGGTGGCAAAACTACAAAGAAAAGCAAAGGAACAATAAAAACCATTTCAGATGGTGGACAACGCTGGGAAGAAGGCCTGGGGATCCAATGAGGGAGGGGCATGTCAAGGGCTTCGACATCACCGGTCAAGTTCTAGCTCTTAAGTTGAATGATGGGTTCCTTTTATTATCAGGTTTTACAAATTAAATTCATTTTCACTTGGGGCGCCTGGGTGGCACAGCGGTTAAGCGTCTGCCTTCAGCTCAGGGCGTGATCCTGGTGTTCCGGGATCGAGCCCCACATCAGGCTCCTCTGCTATGAGCCTGCTTCTTCCTCTCCCACTCCCCCTGCTTGTGTTCCCCCTCTCGCTGGCTGTCTCTATCTCTGTCCAATAAATAAAAAAAATCTTTAAAAAAAAATTCATTTTCACTTTATATAATCCCTTTCATGGATCAAATACTAAATTTTATTTTAAAAGGAATATCTGTAATGTCCCTAGAATATGAGACTTTTACCTGTTTTTATCAAAAAAACCCCAAAACTTTGGATATCAACCTTTATTTTTCATTTTAAGGCAAGTTATTCTGAATACCTCACCTAAGCATTTAACTTTAATTATACATACAAGCATACAAGTTAATTACTAGTCTACTAAATTTTTTTAAGTTGTACTGTGTCAATTCAGAACGGAAAATAATCATTTTCATTAGAGAGGCTATGATTCAAAACTCTTTTCCCATTCTCTTTATTTCTTCAGAAGCCTTATAAATGATAAAACCCAAAAGGTGGCTTGGAGGATGTTCAATGACTCTTGGGAAGTCTCTTGTAGGAAGTTAAATAGGATTGCCTTTTGCAGTAAATCTTAAAATGAACTAAATATTTTCCTATCACAGACAATGCCTTCATGGAATGACTGGGTTAAAAAATCAGGATATGAGATGAGAGGTGTATTGTTCATAGCTGGCGAGGTCCAAAGACCTCTTCACGATGGTCTTCTGAGAACACTCTTAATTCCTCTTCCCAACATGGGCCATCTTTGGGCCAGGAAGCTTGGAGTTGGAGGGGAAGACATGGTTAGCTTCTTCATGCTCTGCTTTATCCTATTTCTCTGTCATTCTGACCCTTCCATGGTTGAGCCCAGAGAGAGAGAAGATATGGGAAAAAGAACTCAGCTCTACATGGTAGGTGACATTTGTAATCTGTGTTATGGACTGAATTGTGTCCATTGAAGTTCTAACCCACAAGTCCTCAGAATGTGATTATATTTGAAAGAAGGTCTTTAAAGAGGTAATTAAGTTAAAATGAGGTCAATTGGGCTGTCCCTAAATATGACTGGAATCATTATAAAAACAGGGAGATTAGGACACAGACACACACAGGGGTAAGACCAAGTGAAGACACAGTGAGAAGACAGCCATCTACAAGCCAAGGAGAGAAGCCTCAGAAAAAACCAATCCTGCCACCACCTTCATCTTGGTCTTCTAGCCTCCAGAGCTGTGAGATAATAAATTCTATTGTTTAAACCACACAGTCCATGGACTTAGTTATGGCAGTCCTATAAAATTAATGATCTGGTATTGAGTTTTCCTCTATATGTGGCAAATGGATAATTAAAGCTTCTTTTCCTCACTGGGTAATTTTGTAGGTTTCTGGGGATCCTCCCTTTAAGAACCTCTGGCCACTGCTCCCTGGAAGCAGGCAGGGCCTCTCCTCTGTCTGCCCCAGCCAGCTGCTTACTACTGCCCCTACCTGCTCCTAACCTCTGGGCTTCCAGCAATCCACCCCACAGACTTCTCTGTAGGACTCCTTTTGTCCCTCCGTGGGGTCCTCTTGGGAGAGAGACTTCATAAAAGATCCCAGCCTGGCTTCCCAGCACAGGGTCCAATTCTGAAAAACACACACCTTTGCCCCACTATGGTGGAAGCACAACTTGATCCCATCCCACAATATCCCTGGTTGTGTCTTCTTTCCATTGCCAGCCAGATAGCTCTTGCTGCAGCCTTGGCCTTTGCCCTCCATGGGCAGGAATTACACACCAATCCTTACATTTCCTAAATTCTAGAAGCAGATGTGAAATTCTCCAGGTCACCTCCTTGAGGCTTCCTTCACTTGGCTTGAGGTCACAACAAGCTATCCATTTTACTGGCTCTCCAGGTACTGGGTGAGAGAGGCGGCCTCATTTTCCAACAAGTCCTTCAAAGAAATCGTCACTCTCAACTCTTCATACGCCTCTTTCTAATGTTGGTATAAACATTTTAACAATTTCCTAGGAGGTCCTATAGTAGTAGTCTAGAACCTCCCTCCAGAATGTGGGGTTTGGTGCCACCTCTATTGTTCTAGGTTCTGGGGTTCCGCTGACTTTGGTGAGTAGAAGTTAACATTCAGTTTCACTTCACTTTCCCACCGCCTACTTTGCTGGATGATAAGAAGCGATCCATCAGTAGAAGTGACCAAGAGGCAGAGGCTAGACACAGGCCGACACAAGGTGTGGGGGCTGGCTCGCTAGCTTCGCCTCTCTGCAGTTTGGCTGAATGATTTATCCCCAGAGAGTGCAGCTGTGCCCTACTCTCCACGTAACAAGGTAGAAGAACCATCCTGTTTCTCGAAGAGAGTAATCTAGAGAATAACCCAAGATGCCAAGGGATGATGAAGCCTGGTAATCGCTCATGGGAGAGCCCTGGAGCCCAACCTTCTCAGGGGCAGGAGCTGAATCACATTCTGCCTTTGAACTCCAAGCAGCTAAGGTCAGTGCCTTCTGGGTAGCAAGTGATCAGTGAATGCTCCTTAAATGGAATTCTAAAGACACGAGCCACTGAGAGCCTGATTACCCTGGCGTTTGTGAAAATAGAAGGCAACTGAATTTTCATCATCTTTTTTGACTATTTAAAAAACACATTTTAGTATCTGTAGGACATGATTCAATGCCAGAATATTACACTCATGCCACGTGTATGTGCCACATGATTTTGCCACAATCTCCCTTCCTGCCAGGCTTTCCCACCACTTTCCTATGTTCCTTACACACACGTGGTGTTTCTATCCAAACCACTTCTGCCCAGTCACCCTCCATCTGTCCAGCGTCAGCCCCTACATGACTCCTTGCTCATTCCCACTCCTCTGAGTTGTCACAGCCGTCCACCCGGATCTGTCCTGTGACCCTCGGCACTTTCTCCCTTAAATTAGAAGTATCTTCTACTGAACCACTTGAATTATAATATAGTTATATTTTATGAACCTTTGTACCCCTCTTGGACTCACATGGACACATATGTAGAAGGGCACTTAACAAGTATTGAAAGAATGTTGGTATACGTGTTTGCTTTAAAAATGTACATAATTTATTCTTCAGTGATGGGAGACACGGACAAAGAAGGTTAACTCATACCTTTGATTTACACGTTTGGCCACAGTTATTGAACAATAAAACAAAGTCATGATTTTTTTTTTTACATTTTTTTTCAGGAAGTGAAAATACGCAGAGAAATACTTATAAACATTTTTGTAAATCTGCTATTTCCCCATTAGCAAATCATATCTTGATATCGAGTCTACAATAATGAGTAAGATAAATTTGATCATCTTATGGCAACACTTCTCTTGTGAGCCCAGCCTTTATTATGACAGGTGTTTGGTTTTAATTTGTTTTTACTTTTGTATGGTAATCAGATGAAATGTCTGAAGACCTATACAGCTACTTGCTTATTCTTCCTGCCAAGGCTCAGAAAGCACACTTTTTATCCAAATTGATGTCCCTAAGTATTCAAATCTTGTTACATTTTTAAGTTCTATTTTCTTATGGAGTTTGTTTTCAGACGTACACCTTCAAATGAAATGGGATTAACGAACAAGAACTTTGACTTGTGTGTATATGAAATGAAAACATAGGGAAGGAACGCATCTGTGGTTTTAGACACACACCAATAACCACCCAGTTAAATATTATAATCCTAAACTTTCATTCACATCCTACTTCATGGTTAGCCAAGCACTGTCGCATGCGATGGCACACAGCATTGGCTGTCCAACAGCTATCCACTCCCCACATTTTCCTTGCTTACAGGATACCAATAATGGTAGGCAGTCAGGCAATGGTGGGCAGCCTGGGCCCTTCTGATATACGAGGGGTGAGTTTTAACTGTTCCAATCTCCCCTTCCTGCCAGCTTTCATGATTGGGCCATTGCATTCCATGGCCATTGCATTCTACTTTCTAGTGGCTGGCCTAGATACAGGTACATGAAACAATACTAGCCGTAGAGATAAAGGGGACGTCTTCTAAGGGACTTCTAAGAAATTCTTCTCCTTCTCACAGAAAGGACACAAACATGGAGTGCCAACCCCCTTTTCTTAACAGCAGATATTGAAGCTGAGAACCTGGATGCCTGAAAGCATGGCAGCCGTCCAGGGCCAGTGAGGGATGCTGCCAAAGCTGAGAATAGCAGAATAGAAAGACGGGAAGAACCTGAATTCTTGATGATTTTTCTTTTTTGAGCCACTAAATTAACTACCCTGGAACTTCTTGACTTCCAGTTATGTAAAAAACAGTACATGTTCCTATTTTTAAGCCAATTTTAGTTGAGATTTCTGTTGCTCGCTGCCAAAAGTATCTACATATTGGATCTCATTAAATTCTCACAACAATGGTGTGAAGCAGGCATTTTACAAATGAAGCAAATAAAATAGCAAAAAATTGCAATGGCTATGCCAAGGTCACATGTCTATAAATGGCATAACTGGATCTGAAACCAGGTCTGATTGCAAATTTGGTGTTTCTTCCCATGAAACCTAATGACACACACAAAAAAGCCTACAGCAAGAAAACACACTGTCAAATCATTCTGACATCCTTAACAAGTAAGTCTAAGGCAACCATGCCATCATGGAAACGGGCTAGCCACTGAGTATAAACACTAGTTCTGTCAAAAACTCTGGTATTATGGCTGAATCACTTAACATTTCTCAATTAGGAGACCCTTATTCTTCCACTGTAATTTAAAACAAGTGATTTAAAGACAAATCTGAAAATATTAAGTGTCAACCATTTGCCTCCAACTATTTGGCACTGTGGGAGATGCACAATAAACCAGATATTAGCTTGTTCTTAAGGCATCTGTGCACCTGAGAATCTGAGTCACAGATACCTGAAATAGCTGGAGAGACCCACTAAAAATTACATCATATAGTAGCCTATATGATGCCAACGATGGCATGATGGATACTAAACACAGCCACGAAACTCAAAAGCAGTATGGATCCCACTTTTAGGTGTCAAATGTCACTCGATAGCTAACAAAGTATCTCCTGATGCCCATGTGTTAGGTTCAACCATATGAAATTACTAATATCCAACCATCTTCTACTACAATAAATGGCAATTTTGTGCATTTCAACCTTGCTAGGCCGAGAGATAAAGCAGAAAATAAAAAGCTTTCCATGCAGTGGGGGTGTAGGAACATAAACCAGCAATAACAATACAATGGACCAGTGCTCCAGAGGAGTATGGGTATAGGGTGAGGTAAGGGGACATGGGGAACACACTGAACCCAGACTTGTGGGATCAGGGAAGACTGCCCTAAAGAGGAAATGCCCAAACTGCAGTCTCAGCGGGAATTAGCCCTGATCGAACTGATTTCTTACAGCTCTAAGAAAGTGTATTTCGAAATGAATGTTCATACTCCCCCCCCCCACCCCACTCCCACCCTCCCCCCCTGGCCATTTTCACCCATTACACATGTCTGGAGAGCCAGCTATTTTATTTTAATTAATTCTTTTAACAGGGTTATGTTGAGTAGTCACACAGAAAACACGTAATGCATGCTTTAATAATCACCCCATCCATCAAGGTGAGAATTAGTATCCCCACTTTCACTAATGAAGACACAAAGGCTCAAACAGATACCCAAGATTATGCAGCCATTTAGTAGCACAGCCTGGAAAAAATTATGGTAGGAAATAAGAAGAAAACAACAGCATGATCCCCATATAATCAATGACCTAAATATCCTTTGTTTAAAAAACAAACAAAAAAAAATACAAAACAAACAAACCAAAAAACACCACACCAAGGGCAAAAAAAAAAAGTTTACTTTAAGGCAAAAAATTATTCTGGGGGGCGCCTGGGTGGCTCAGTCAGTTAGGCATCTGACTTCAGCTCAGGTCGTGGTCTCTGGGTCCCAGGATGGAGCCCTGGGTGGGGCTCTGCACTCAGTGGGGAGTCTGCTTCTCCATTTCCTCTGCCTCTGCCCCTCCCCACACTCATCTGCACATGCTCTCTCTCCAATAAATAAATAAAACCTTTAAAAAAGAAAAACAATTTGGCATTACACCTTGTAAACTGAACATTCATTAAAAGACAAAAAATCTATTCTAGTCACCTACCCAAGACTAGTATAATTGCCCTGACTACCGCGCAAATGGTACCCATGAGACTCAGAGTTCCAATAAACTTCAAAGGACCAAGCCAGAAGTCAGATTAGTCAGAAGGGGGCTTAAGATGCTTAGTCCTTTGACATCAACTCAAAAAGACCATCTGAAATGTCTAAAGTTCCATAAAGAGCTCCATTCACACATGATCACCACTTCAGCACCTTCTTCCAGGAGTGACCATGACATTGCAGGAAGGTGGAGCTAAAAATGACTTAAATTCTGCAGATCCTGCAGGCTCTTCACCCGCAACCTATGTCCTCGTCTTGGGAAGCCCATCTTAATGGCATCCCTTAGCTTTCCTGGCAGCTAGTGTGGCCCCGCGATTGAGTCCTACCAAGAATGGGAACGGGAGTGACGTGCACCACTTCTGAGCCCAGGCCTTCAGGCAGCAGAGTCGCCCTGGCCACACTCTGGCTGCCCACCTCACGGACCGGATGTCAATGACAACAGGGACCTGGGGGGTAGCAGAGCCGCAAAATGGAAGCTGCCTGGTTCTCCAAATCGCCATGTGAGAAAAGCAGCCCACTGACCAGGAAAGCCCATTTTCAATTGTTACATGAACAAAAAAGTAAATCTGTGCTGTGTTGGAGCCGCTGTACATTTTGGGGGTCTATCTGTCATCGAGGGAGTACGAGCCCATAGACAGTGGCAGAATGAAGTCAAGAAGCAGGTACGCGGCTTCTTGTGGGGCAAAGAGATTTATGGAACAGATGGCTCCGACAGAGCCCCAAAGGCGCTCCGCAGCACATCTTGTGACTTCGAGCAAGGGGCCACCCGCGGCTGTACGTGGCTCTGAGCGCCAGCCGCCCTCAGTTCGGGGGCACCACCGCACAGCGTCTGTGGAAGACAGAGCTAAAGAATAAGCAAACGATGATTCAACCGACCGGAAGGTCTTCAGGAGGAGAGTGAACGTCAGGGTTACAAGAGATATCAAAATGCTGGGTAAAATAAGAGGAGAAAATGAAAAATGTTTTTAGAACTTCTCCCTGGCATAATATGCATCGCACTTTGATACCAGGTTTTACTGCCTGTCTGAACGGTTCTCAATGCAAACAAAATTTATGTCAATAAGTAGCCAAAAAAACTATAAATAAGATGACCATTTATTTATAGCAAGGATGGCTTTAAGCGTTAAGTTCTGTTACATTTTTTTAAGTGTTCCAACTGAGGATTGTTTTTAGATATACACTTTCAAGTGAAACAGGACTAAGGAATAAAAACCTTGACTTATGTGTGCATGAAATGAAAACTGTAGGAAAGGCACATGTCTGGGGCTTTTTTTTTTTTTTAAGACTTTATTTTTAAGTAATCTCTACATCCAACGTGGGGCTTGAACTTACAACCCTGAGATCAAGAGTCTCATGCTTCTCCAGCTGAGCCAGCCAGGCGCCCCTCTGGGGCTTCAGATACAATTACAAGTATATGAATGATACTGAGTTACTTGAGCCTCTTTGGCTTCCAGAAATTACCAAATTGGAGATGTGACCCAAATATCAGTAAATTCGATCATTTATACTTTAAACTTTGTAAAGGGGAAAGGCAAGCATATTACATCGGAGGGCAGCTCCCTAGGGCCCGCTCCTTCTTTGGGAGCTTTGTACTATCACTTTACTATTGCTCAATAAGCTTGGCTTTACTGCCCACCAAAAAAAGAATATTACATTGGAATCAGACCCAGTGAACTGTATTTTTTAAATAAGGTAAGAAACCTTAAAGTTGGCTCTATAGAATAATAGGACTAGATGAGATTTTAGAAAGCTTTCTCCTCAATATCCTAATTGAACATGAGGACGTTTAGGCACAGAGAAGTTGAGTCACTTTCCCAAGGTAACACAGCTTTTTGGTGGAGAAAAAAAAAAAAGAAAAAGGTAGAATAACTCCAGATTTGCTGACTCCCAGACCTGCGTTCTTTAGCTCTGATAGTATAAAAGGAAGATCACACTTAACTTCAGAAAAATACTTGAACTAGACTTCCAATTAGTTAAACTATACTAAGGGGAGAAGAGGTGTGACCTAAAATTAGAACCATGTTCAGTTGGCCAGGGTACATTTTGTAAGAATAATTTCATTGAGCTTAAGGAAATTATTAAAGGCATTTTTAAAATGTTGCCCTTATTCCTTCCACTATCCCCCACCACTGTCATTATAAAAATCTAGGTCTCAAGTAATGAGGTATATACTTTTTTATTTAGAAAAGCTAACAGATTATTTTTAATCATCATAATGGTTATACACTTTCAATTACACAGAGAAAAACATCAAATCCCTTTTAATTCTACCTTTCTTAACCCTGAAGGATATTTCTTCCAGATTTCACCAGCTGATACAATTCAGATGAAAAAAAGATCCTTTCTTTATTACTTGAAGGGAGCTGTAAATCAAATGTAGACCTCCGGGGGGTGGGAACAAAGAGAAGGAGGGAGGACTCATTTGCTTATTAGGGTTCCATAAAAAAATTAAGAATAACAAGCAGATCTGAATCTGCCCACAATGAAGCCTTGTAGCAGTTGCTACCGAAACATTAAAGACTTCTTACAGACAAACTGCAATCAACCTAACTTTCTGTTGTCTCGCATACGTACGTGCCGCTCCCATTGATGAGATGTTATTAATAAAGGAAGAGATGGCTACAAATTAAAGCAAGCCCTGCTTAATCACATTAATCCAGAGCAAGTCAAAGGCTTCAATTTTCGAAATAATTTTGGGCTTAATGCCTTAGAGATGGGCAGCCTGCTCCATTGAGACAGCAGCTGGTCCAATTTGAGCTGCATTGTGAGGCCGGAATTGTCAGGTCCTTACAGAAACAAGGAAGCCTGACAGTTTTCAGGATGCAACCAAAACTGCTGAGACAAAGGAAATTGCAAGAAATTGAAAGGGCTCTGTAACAATTACAAGGCGGCCCACTGTTGCTGGATTGTATGTGATTAACCAACTCTCACTGTCAGGATGGGGTGGCATGCACTCTTGCAACCGTGCCGCCAGACGTGGAGCCCCAAACAGCTGCCGCGGGAGCACAGTCGCAGAGCCACTACTTGGGGTTCTGATGAGAAAAAGGCCGGCCCGTGCAGAAACAGAGTAAACACAACTGGGGAGGCCAGCTTACGCCAGTCGTACGTCTCCTCCAGAGAGATGGGGGCTGCACTGACCCACATGGGGGCGGGGGGGCTGGACTGGCAACAAGAAGGAAACACGATGCCAAAGCATTTCAGGGGACAGAAGGGTACCAGAGAACGGGTTTTCAGCAGGAGGATTTTGACTTTCCTGAGCAATTATCTTAATGATTTTCTATGCAACAAAACTAAAAAGTGGGTCACAAAAAAAAAAAAAAAGTTCTGGGCTGTGAATCAGGAGATCTGATTTCTAATCCCAGATGTGCAGCTCTGTCTGTGTGATGTTAGGCAGTTCACTTTTTTCTCTGGGCCCTACTTTCTTCACGAATCAAACCAAGGTTCTGGCTTTGTGTTACACGGCTCTGTAAACAACAGAGGTGACCAACCACATACTTCCCATAGCATCCCCCTAGCTTACAGATTTTTTAACACCCCGGGAGATGCTACCACTCAGTGGCAGAGAGCTCACCATTAGCCGTATGTATTTCACCACTGAACAACAGAGAGGCCCCATCAAGGAAATGCTTTGCATGGTTTCACTTGTTTTAGCAGCCCAATTCTTTAAAATTCCCATATGTCAGAAAAGAAAACGCATCCAGTTTCAAATGATAAAATCATCCCGTTCATGCTCTCAGACAAGGCCTGAACTAAGGCAATAAGCCATGAGAGACATAATAGACCTAGATATTAGGCCCGGCTCTTCTGCTGAGACAACTGTAGGCTACATTTCTGAAACTTAACCGTGGAATTACCTTGCAGTCCCTTAGTTTATCGTACAATATGTTGTTTTCCCATTTTAGTGTTTTGGTTGTGTGTGGTTTTTTTCAGTCTCTTTGCTGATATTACTCCTGTCTTTCTGGCATATTACAAGGAATTTTTAGAAAAAGGACACCTGAGGGGCACCTGGCTCGCTCGGTTGGTAGAGCATGTGACTCTTCATCTCGGGGTCATGAATTCAAGCCCTACATTGGGCCTAGACCTTACATAAAAAAAGAAAAGATTTAAAAAAAGAAAAAGGACACCTGGAATATAAAAGACAGCAAATAAAACCTATCTAATATTTAAACCGAATAAAAATAATGCCTTCATATGTAATGTCAATTAATTCCACTATTAATATAATAGCCCTAGGAAGCCAATAAACACTGGTCCAAATACTATTAGTTTCAAGTGAAATAACTTTGTTGAGTTTTAAGACAACCCAAAAGAGGACGGATGGGTGTGCAGAAGGATGGGTAACGTGTAGATAGACACAATGGGGAGAATGATGGATAGATACACAGGCACATCTCCCTTTGGGTAACAAAGGTATTCCTGAGAAGTCCATAGCTTCTCCACATTGGAATGGGCCAAGGAGATCATCTATCTCAACCTCCTACCCCAGCTGTTCTCCCAAACTTGACGGAGAGTCACCCTGGCCTTAGTGTCAGGATAATCACATCGTGGGATGATAAGTGTCCAAATTCCTCAGGAAATCTGCCCAAACCACCTCCCATAGTCTTGTTCCCTCTGAACAACACATAATAATGATTTCCTCCCTCATGCGGCAGCTCTTCAAATATCTGAGAACAGCTAACATGCTCCCCATTTCCCACCACACATACCGAAGCCTTTGACTTCGTGTTTGGAATTTAACTATAGTAATATGTTTGAAGCCTTCTGAATTTAATAGAAGTGTAAGTTATTAAGTCATTGCCTCTTAGCTCCAAATCCACCCTTCCTGCTCTGTGATGATGGAGGTGGGCTTTGCAAATACTCTCCTCGCCAGATGCCACAATGTTAAGCCTTGTCACTAGAGGGTGCCAGAGGGACACTAGAGGAGGAAAGGGTATTTCTCAGCCAGATTCCCCTGTGCTTCCCTCATCAGGCTCCTTCAGGGCAGGACTCTCTAGTCTTCACCTCCTGTAAAGCGGTTTCCTCTTATGAGGTTCTTGAAGGCCTATTAGGATAACTGCCATCTCATCCACAAATAGGATGCTGCTAGATGCAACCGTTGGCTCTGGGTCATACTGTCAGCCCCCAATTCTCTTTACTGGGTTGTGCTCAAGGTAATTTGAATTATTCTGTGATCTGCAAATGAACCCTAACATATAGAATATATTATCTACTTCAGTTTATCATAGTAATAATCATAATAGTGTTTCTTATTGATTGGTTGAAAAATTGTGCCAAAGTTATATAGGAAGAATGAGAGGAGATGAGATGAGATGGTGGGAAGTGGGAAGGTGATATAAGAAAGCTAAGTTTCCATCTATTACCAGTGATTATGATAATTACCATTGTTATTATTATTATAGTTAAAGCTTACATGATTCTTACTATATACCAAGTACTTTACATATAGTGATGCATTTGATCCTTACAAGAGTGTTGGTGATTACAGTAATATTATTTTCCCTCTTTTACAAAACTTGAAATTGAGGCATAGCAAAGTCAAATAATGAGTCCAAAGTTGTACGACTACTAGGGAGTGGAATTAATGCCTAAAATGGGTAAACTAACAAACAGCAGTGTAAATATATTATTCTAAGATATGGAGGTCACTAGTAGAAGATCCAGCTAAGGTAAAGTACAGACTTCTGGGGAGTAGGTAGAGTAGAATAAGGAAGAAGAACATTGCTTTTATTTGAAATGGGAATTGATTAACCACATGCATATAAAAAATCTTACAAAATAATTCACAATAGTTTAGATTAAAACAAAATTCAAATAGATTCTATTGAGTGATACCTGATCATACCTTTAACGTCAAATCTGTACATGAATTGTATTTCTTTTAAGAATGAACTTGATGACTTTATTTTGCTTCCATTTGGTCTACTTTTGAACAGACCATCGCCCTTCAGGGTTACTTATATCAATCCCAAAACCCATCTTCTTATGGAAGTCATATTTAAATTTAGAACACTAAAATTTGGCACTTTCTAACCTGTGGAGATTCTCCTAAATCTATTGCATATGCAATATGCATATGCATCCATTCATTCACTCAACAGACATTTATTTGACATCTGTTCTATGCCAGGCTCCTGTCAAGTCTCTAGTGATTGGAAGATGAGTCAGACACAACCTCTGCATTAAGGAACGTAATAGCCTAGAATAAGATACAGGCATACGAATCTATACACTATAGGCATTTGGAGGCTTTACTATAGAATCTGTATTTGAGCTAGATCTTAAAGCATGCATATGTGTGACAGTTAGTCGTATGTATCAGCTTGAATGGGCCACCGGGTGCCCAGACATATGGTCAAACATGATTCTGGCTGTATCTGTAAGGGTGTCTTTAAACGATGGTAACATTTGAATCAGCAGACCAAGTAAAGTAGACTGCGTAAAGTAGACTGCCCTCTCTAATTTGGATGGGCCACATTCAGTCAGTTGAAGACCTGAGTAGTACAAAGACCTGAGTAAGAGGGAACTCTTCCTGTCTGACCACCGTCAAGCTGGGACAGCCTGTCCTCATACACACACTGAAACATCAGCCTTCCTGGATCTCGAGCCTGCCAGCTTTCAGACCAGAACTCACACCATTAGCTTTGTCTCCAGTTTGCCCACTGCAGATCTTGGGACTTGTCAGCCTCCATGATCCTGTGAGCCAACTCCTTGTAATAAATTTCTAGACAGATAGATCGATCGATCAATCGGTAGGTAGACAGATCCATCGATCACCATCCTATTGGTTCTGTTTTTCTGGGCAACCCTGATAACTGAAATAACGTTTTGTGAAGTACAAAGTGAAGAACATCATTTCAGATAAAGGAAACAAGCTTTCATCAAATTTTGGAGACATGAAAGACTCAGCATCCTTGGCTAGGGAGTAGAAGAAACCAAGGAAAGAAAAAGGTTAAACTGTGAGGATTTAGAAAAGAATACTCATAGAAATTAAATAAATCATTTAATGGAATTCCATGGTAAACCATTTTATAAAAGACACAATCTCCTTTGTAATGCTAATAGACAGTTGATAAATCTGAATTTTTTAATAGAGATAAAACCATTTTTAATTGAATTTATGGGCAGGTGTTCCTTGCATGTAAAATGCACAGTAATCTATTCCTAAAATTATGTGCCTATTTACTCATATTTTATACTCTGCATAATTCCTGGAAAGATGGTTATAAAGAATTTTTATTATGGAAGTTTTCAAACATACTCAAAAGCTAAAATAATAGTAAAATAAACCCCACTTACCCACCTATCTTCCAGATGTAAAAATTGCCAACATTTGAGCATACTTACTTCACCAACCCCTTTTCTCTTTCTGCCTTCCTTTTTCCTTTATTTTGTAGTATGTTAAAGCAAATGTCTCACATTGTTTCACATTCACACCTAAATACTTTCATATATAATTGCTAAAAAAAGGGATATTTTTGTTCATAGATCATTATCTAATCCAACAAAATTAATGATCACTTCTTAGCATCATCTAATTCCCAGTCCATATTCAAATTTCCCTGACTATGGCCCCCCTCAAAATGTCCTTTTTGAGTTTTTTTTTTTAATCAATTTCCATTCATGGTCCATAACAATTTGATTGTTACATCTCTTAAATATTATGTAATTGACAATGCTTTTTTTAACTTACTGACATATTTAAGAAACAAGTCCGTTGTCCTCAGCATATCCTACATTCTATATTTGCCCCATTGCTTCCTAATGGTATGTGTATCATGTAAGGTGTTTCTTTATCCCCTTTATTCCATGTTAACTGGATGTTAGAGCTAAGGTTTGGGCTTTATTGAGGTTTAACTATTTTAGCTAGAATTCTTCATACATGGTGCTGTGTGTTTCATCTTGCATCAAATCAAATCAGGAGATGTGTAACGTGTGGCTGTTCCACTCTCAGTGATGCTAAGACCAATCAGTGGATTCAGGTTGTGAGAGGCTGCTAACCTGTTCCCAGAAATGTTTATCCTAATGGCTTTAGCAGGATGAACATCGCTGAAAGAAACTATTTCATTAGAGGTTACAAAATGGTGATTTTGCTCGTTTGCTCTCCAATTACTTTTACATTAATGCCTACAGTTCTTCTATAGAGATGACTTTTGGTCATAAACTGGATGAATTAAAAATATATAAAATAGGAGTCACTATGATTGACATACAATAAATTGCACATACTTAAAATGTACATGAGAGATTTTAACATATGTATCCACTCTTAAAACCATCACTGCAATCTAGATAGGAAACATATCCCCATCCCTCCAAATGTTTCCCCATTCACCTTTGTAATTCTTCCTTCCCATTCCTCACTGGCCACATCCCCACGCAAACATTTCTGTCACTGCAGATTAGTTTGCATTTCCAGAATTTTATATATGTTGAATCATATAGTATGTACTATTTTTTGTCTGGTTTCTTTCACTCTGCATAATTGTTTTGAGATTCTCCCATGTTATTATGTGTATCGGTTGTTTATTCCTTTTTATCGTAGTAACATTCCATTGAATAGAGGTACCAAAACGTGTTTACATGTTCACGTGTAATGGACATCTGAGGTATTTCTCATTTGGGGCTATTATGAATAAAGCTGCTATAAACATTTCTGTATAGGTTTTCGTATAAATAAAAGTTTTCATTTCTCTTGGGTGAATACTGAGGAGTGAGATTGCTGGTTCATATGGTAAACGTGTATTAAACTTTACGATAGGGGCGCCTTGGTGGCGCAGTCATTAAGCATCTGCCTTCGGCTCAGGGCGTGATCCTGGCGTTCTGGGATCGAGCCCCACATCAGGCTCCTCCACTAAGAGCCTACTTCTTCCTCTCCCACTCCCCCTGCTTGTGTTCCCTCTCTCGCTGGCTGTCTCTCTCTCTGTCAAATAAATAAAATCTTTAAAAATAAATAAATAAATAAATAAATAAATAAATAAATAAATAAATAAATTTTACGATAAACTTCCAAATGGTTTTCCAAAGTGGTTGCACCATTTTGCATTCCCCCCAGCAATTCATGAGAGTTCCAGTTGCTCTGCAACTTCACTAGTACTTGGTTTTGTCAGTATTTTTAATTTAATCATTCTAATAAGTTATAGCAGTTCAGTGTGGTTTCAGTTTGCATTTCCCTGACAACTAATAATGTTGAGAATCTTTAAACGTTTTCATATACCATCTGTATGTCTTCTTTGGTGACATGCCTACTCAATTCTTTTGCCTGCTTTTTTTTAAGTTGTTTGTTTCCTTGTTATTGAGTTTTGAGAGTTTTTTATATAAAAACTTTTATTCTTCTATGGAATATAAAAGAGAGAGAGAGAGCTCATACATGAGCTTAAAGCTATTTACTGCCAGAACAAAAATGTGCACCAGGCAGCTGGGGGTTTGAAATAAAATAAAGCCCTCTTCCAGGGATGAACTGAGATCTCTGCCAACTCAATGTTTCTGTAGTGGTGGAGCCAAGTGGTGGGGAAAGACTCCTGGCTTCCACTATGCTTGGATGCCCATCTCCTGCTGCACAGATTCCCACATTCAATACCTTCAGCCTGACTTAACCATTTTCTCCTTTGGAAGATAAAACCCAAAGACCATGAAATCAACCTTTCCTAAATTCTTCATTAGAGTTAGGTCATATACAAATGAGCTAATGATATACTTTGGGTCAATATGCCATATAAGTGCTCATAAAATCAGAGAATTTCAGATACACCCACCTAGATGACACTGGGTTCCCCTGGACAGCATCCCTCACAAGCATTTGGAACTACAGTTGGGTGACCTGGTTTTAGTGACCTTATGCTAGCTACCGGTGACCATCCCCTCCCTCCTTTAGCAGTCCATATGAGAATCTTTTGTGTGACTGGCAGCTTTACTTTGCAAAATTCTCTTTATTACTTTTTCTAATTAAACCTAGATTAAAAATTCTGTTACATGAATAAGGCAACTAGCAGATTACACATTATTTCTTCTATGGATTTTCTTCTCAAAAAAAAAAAGCCAAACTCATAATTTCTATGGAGAACAAATAGAAATGTGGCCTACTAAAGGGTATCATGTTGCCTTTCATATAGAATTTTGCAGCTGGGGCATTACCCTGAAACACAAATAGCTATTGATAGGCAGATCTTTATTTTATTACTTATAACAGAATCTGGTATATAAGTGAGATGTCCAGAAATAGATACATCACAAAACTAATTTTTCCAATAGTATTGCATTAAGGAAATACCAAACCTCCAATATGAAACTTGAATGAGGTTTTTCAGTTCACACAAGAATATATTACTTTTATAGCAATGAATAAAATTTTCTCCTTCCCTGTTCAAGCAATACTATGTACATCTGCATTGTCTTCTTTGACACTCATAACAAACCCCTGAGGTGGCTAAGAGGCTCATTTTCCCATGATCACAGAAAGAACACGTGGGAACCACAAGGCTGATAGCCAAGTTTTCTGCCTCTAAATCCCTTGCTTTTGTCACTGCGCCTCCTGGTTCCCCCTGGGTAATAGTTCGCTGTTGTCCCCATAAGTCTATACCCTGATGCATCCAGAAAACTCAAAGAATTAACAATGTTGTCTCAACCTCACAAAAGTGATCCTATAATCATTGGTAACTTTCTTTTTCATAAATGGGTAGATGTCATGACATATTTCTGATTCTGCTCTAAGTTCTGTTCCTTTAAGAAAAGAAATTCCTTTAAGCCTTTATTTTCCCACTGAAAAGTAGTTGACAAAGGGATATCTTACAATGAAACCATTTAAATGATTCAGAAAAACTGAGAACAGCTCACTCTGTGGTATCATTTCTTTGAGCGCAATTGTTTGAGCACAATTGTTTGGATGAATTCTACTCTTTCCCATTATCTGAACACAACGTGTGGCAGCAAATTGCATTTTGTGGTAACAATGCATCTACATTGGCTAGAACTCTATTTTCAACTGCCAATAAAGGCGCAGGAGAAGCATTCAAACCTGGAGACAAATGACTGTGTGAGGAAACGCAGGGAGCACCTGCAAAAGGGTTTGTGGGGTACGCCTTATCTATTTGTAGCAATTGTGCTCAAATCTGCATCTTTTCCAGAAAAACTAAAAATAAGGGTCTCAGGAGGTGGGGAAAAGGTTACTACTATAAAGTTGTGTGACAACAGCAAGAAGTTAAATTGTACCTGAATTTCAGGAGGATGAAATCATTCTCTTCAATAGATTAGCTCAGCTAGGTATATGGAGATCCATTTCATGGCTTAGTGTGGCCTATTGAGAAAATCAGCCAGTAGTCTTGCTCAAAAGGAGTGTGTATTGGGTCACAGAGCCATACTAAAAATCCCATGATGGTGTAAAAGAAGAATTCAAGGCCTTAACATTTTTGGAGTCAGGGTGATTTTTTTTAAATTCCTTATGGTGCAGAACTTGTCTGCATGTACACTCAATCTTACTCAACAGCAATTTACAGAGATCTTACTACAGGCCAGCCACTGTCCTCAATGATAAGAACAGAGTAGTGAATAAGGCAGTTACTAAGGTAGATATTAAACAAATAATTTGTCAGAAAAGAGGAGGACGGTGCTTTGAGAATGCACAATGGGGGGATGCCTAACCTAATCCAGGGAGTAGACAGGGAGGTGCCATAGAAATCAAAGACTTAAAGATGAGTTATGACTGGAATAAAGGAATAATGTCTCACCTTATCTCTTCTACTCTCTTTAGAAATCATTTGTCAGCAACATACTTTCCACCCAAATGCCTTGAGCGCCAATAAAAGCCATTTTGTTAGATAAAAAATGGAGTGTTCCCATTCTGCTTAACAACGAAGAAATGAATTGCTTGTTGTAGTTACAACAGAGTGCTACAAGAATTCATATATGCAACCATCTCCTCCATTAGGCTATGAATTCCTTTAATGCAAGGAATGCCCTTCTCCTCTTTATATTTATTAATTTAGTTGTTTATTCATCAAACATTTATTAAATGGCACTAGGATTACAAAGATAAATTTAAGGTCCTGGCTCTGAAGAAACCCTGCCCCAGACAAGAAGGAAGGTGATCCCCAGGATGCAGTAGATGCACGGAGGGAATGAGGAGAAGGAGAGAGAGCTCACCTGGCCTCGAGGTCTGGGGATGGGGTCAAGAAAGATCCCCGGAGGAGGTAAGGCCAATTCTCATGGTGCCATCGACAGAGCGCATGTAAGTACTTTCTCTCTGTATGAGAGGATGAAAGAATGCGTGGCCTCCACCCATTAACAGTAACACTGTACAAGTACAGAGCATATTCTCCTAGTGTGCCCATAAGTGCATTAAAAAGATCTTCTTCTCGTTTGGCGGATAAAGAAACTGGTGTTGGGAGAGGCTACATCACTTCCTCCTGGTCCCCCACAGGTGTGAGGTCAGGACACAAACACATCTGCTGACCCCTATCCCAGTGCCCCTTTCTGTATGTCTCCATTGCTTTTCAGAAAGCAAGCACACCCCTAGGGCCAGAGAGCAGTGGAAGGCTGAATACTAGGGACCATAAAGAATCCCCAGGGATGAAATGACTAGCTCCAAGACCAACTAGCTGTGTCATGGAACCTGAGTCATACATAATACATTGTGGTCAAGGAGATGGTGCTAAGAACTCCTCCCCCTCTCATAATTACAAAGACAAGCACAGACAAAACCCCAGATACCCCCACAAGGCCCTATTCATTCTCTCCAAATCAACTCCTTCTCTGTCCCTGAGCTGTTCTCTTTAGCCACAGCCGGCTCCCCTCCCACTGGGTCTTCACAATAAGAACCGAAACAAACTTCTCTTTTGGCTGTTCTATGAATGGCAGAGAGACTGCCCCACATTGTTTGGGACATAATTACATGATTAAGCACTGCATCCTCTCCAGGAATTCTAAAGTGCCATAATTACCACAACAGGAGGGGGTGGGGGTAAACAATGTGCAATCATTGCTGTTGACAAGGTTTTAAACTTCAGTCCAGAACTATGTTGGTCCCCATTAAAAGGGAAGTGGCATACTTCTTACTACAACTATGTTCATATCAAGAAATATAACAAACTATAATCAAGAATATAATCAAGAATATAACAAAACACTGATTGCCCTTAATGACCTTATTATTCTTTCATTAAATGTATTATGAAAACTGGGCAATGTATTTTAGTGGGTTGTTTTTTTTTTTTTGAGTGATGTACATATTTAATGTATGGCTGACCTTTGCATTTAAACATGAGAGTCCTGGTAGAAGACTCCTACAGTCATGCGTGGATAGAGTCCACATGGCTTTTACTATATTACAGATACATCATGAGACCATGGGGTTCTTGCACCATAAACAAAAATTAATTCACAATGGATCATAGACCAATGAACAAATGTATATGATAAACTATACAACTTCTAGGAAAAAACTGGAGAAAATCTTTGTGAATGGGAGTTAGGCAAAGATCTCTTCGCTATGACACTATATCTGAGGGGATGATCCATAAAAGAATAAATTGGTAGAATGAACTTCATCAAAATTTAAACTTCTACTCTTCAAAAAATACTGCTCAAAGGATGCAAAGACAAGCCACAGACTGGGAAAAATTTCTTGCAAAGCACACATCAGCTAAAGGCTTTACAATCATAACATATAAAGAACTCTCAAAACTCTAAAATAAGAAAACAATCCCATAAAAATGTACAAAAGATTTGAACAGAAATTTTTACAAAAGAAAATACACAGATGGGAAATGAGCACATAAAAAATACTCAGTATCATTTAGTCATTGAAGAAATACAAGTGAAAATCACCAAAGGCTATCATTATCTATCTATTAGAACGGTGAAAACTAAAGACTGCCCATACCAACTGTTGGTGAAGATGTATAGAGTGACTGGTGCTCCCATACCCTGCTGGAAGAATGCAAATGGCACAACCACTTTGGAAAACAGCTTGGCAGTTTCTGAAAAAGTTACACATACACCTACCGCATAACTTAGTCATTCCATTTCTAGGTGTTTATCTAAAATAAATGAAGATATATATTCACACAAAGACTTGTACATGAATGTCTGTGGCGGTGTTATTTGTAATTGCCAAGAATGAAAACAATCCAAATGTTCACCAACAGGTAAATGAAGGAAGTATCTACACAATGGAATGCAATTCAACGGTAAGAAGGAATGAACTATCAATAAATCCAAGAACATAGATGACTCAAACAAGTCGAATGAAAGAAGCCAGATATGAGAGCACATACTGTATGATACCATATAAAATTCTATAAAATGCAAATTTTCTATAGTGACAGAAAGTAGACCAGAGGTTGCCTGGGCACGGCAGGGTGCGGGAACCAGAGGCAGGGGTGGCTGGGGGTGAGGGGGATGAGGAAGGCAGGAGAAGAGATTACAAAGATGCATGAGAAAACCTTGGGGGTGATAGATAGGTCCAATATATTGATTATGGTGATGGTTTTACAGTATCTACCTATGTTAAAATTTATCAAATTATATGCTTCAAATGTGTATATTTTTCTACATGTCAGTTATACCCCAATAGAGCTGTTTCTAAAAAATGAGTATATTTAAAAAAGACCAGAGTCCTGCTCTAGTCTTAGCTATAGGCTGGCTGGCTGACAACAGTAAGGCATTATTTTTCTTGAGTTTCTATTTCCCACTGAGTGAAAAGAAAGGATTCCAAAGGCCCTTCCTGTTCCGTTAATTTGGTTGAGGCATGGGTCGCTTGTTCCAGCAGCCATCACAGTTTGTGATGACCTCAGGCACTTTCAGTCAGCCTAAACACTTGACTTCAAGAGCCTGCCCCGAGCTGACCGCTGCCCAGAAGGCCACAGTGACATACCTGTCCTGCCGGAATCACCATTCATTGGTTGGCATCCTGTATGCTGCATGGATCTCTTTCAGGAACCAAAAATCAACCATGATTCCGTGGGCTGCTCTAGACCAGCCTGTTCCCTTTGCTCTTCTCTTCTCTCCTCACCCTTGGTGTTTGGCCAGGCTCTCCTCCAGCCAGCCACTCGATGCCTTAGCGTCTGGTCTGATGCCTGGAATACAGATTGGCCTCTCCCACATCCAGGACTTAATTGGGTAAACACCAACAGGATATTCAGACAAAGCATCAAATCAGCCACAGGTGAAAAGGACCAATCACCCTCAATGCTCTTGCTTTCTTGAATCAAAGTCAAAAACCTCAGTTTGTCATGATTAATCCTAGTGGCCACCTATGCCTCCATCAAAACCTCAGGCTCACTCCAGCTGCCGTGGCAACACATTCTCAGAGGTGAGTTTAAAGCTTCCTTTCCCCCATGGGGTGACCTGATCCCCATTTCCCCCATTTGGCTCTCATTTAATCTCCTTGACATATTGGCCTATCTATCTATTTAACTGACCTCCTAGGACCCTCCTCACTGGCTGTGCACTTTATTCCCAGGTTACTTCTTTGGACTTGATATACAGGACTCTACGCCTGGCCCCTTCCTCAAGTTTAAAGGTTCCTTGCAATCAGTCAACTTAATAGCCATGTACTCCAGAAGGCACCCCTTCTTCACCTTGGACACACCAGCCGGGCTCTTAGTCATGCCCACCTGTTCACTCTTGCTTGTCCAAGCAGCTTATTAGGCCCAGCCCGACAGCCAACTCCCTACTGCACCCACCTGGTCCCAACCTGGAGCAGTTTCACCTGGCAACTCTAGCATTAGCCCAGGCAACCACAATCCCAACAAACTAGTTGAAATATATCTGAAAAAGTAGCAGAATAAAAAACTTTGAAAAAGATTCGATGTTGAGTTTCTGAAAAAAAATAAATACAAACTTAGAATCAAATGTATCTTACAATTATTTTAAACTAGGTGCATATAATTTGTAATAGTTGCATTCAGTGGTAAGATTGTTTTGGACAACTAAGGCAAGAAAATGTCATAATATTACAAAAGGTGAAATGCTACATGCTAATAACGGGAGTTCTCATAAGCTAGTGGAGACAAGAAGACCATATTAGCCATGACTCAATGACACAGGTATAGTTTGAGGGTGAATTTTAACAGAAGATTGGCTTTTAGAAAGGCAGCTCTTTAGTCAAAACTTTGAAGTCATCCCTTGGTATAAATGTGGAGGGTTTTGCATCCTCTATTGTAAGAAACATTAGCCCATTAAAGTAAAAAGTACTTTAATGAAAAGTAGACACAGAGATCTGAAATTTGTAAAGAAATATTCTTTAAAGTAAAAAAAATGGTCAAATCATTATCTGAGTGAAGAGGAGGAAATGATGGTATGAATAAGCAAATGACAAAGCTTTTAAAATCACTAACGCTTAGTTTTATAATGTGTTTTGTACCTTTTGATTTCTAAAAGCACTGGATATTCTAAGAATTCAAACAGAATAACAAAATGATGCTGTAAAGTCATACAAAATCATGACTGTAAGATGGGTTGAAAAATTATCTGGTCCTCTCCATCTTATTCTCCTACTCAGCCCCATCTCTATTCCTACCCCAGGACAAGCTCCCTTCCATGGGCCAGTCATAAAGCCAGAGCCACATCCACACTGGTGGAAACTGGAATAAAAAAAGAGAAGAAAACACTTGAAAACATTTTAGTGTTTAAAAAAAACAAAGAATCCTTCCAGAAAGTAGCACTGAGAAGGCTCTTGGAGGTTGTCACAGAAAAGAGGATATACACTGTTTTCATAAAAATGTATACAGCATTAACAGAATGCCTAAACACACACAAATATCTTCCTGGGAAAATATAACCATTTTTTTTCTTTATTGTGGTAGAACCCAGGTCCTTTGATGTAGTAAATAATGGGCATGAAAAGACTCAGGGTGGAGAACAAGACCACTGATTGTCTACACGTGATAAAGGCAAAGCATAAATCAAAGATAACCCTGTGGTTTACAGTTTGAGTTACTGCCAGAAAAGTGAGGCCATTGATAGGGAAAAAATGGGAAAGTCAGAAATTGAAGTTAATTTGGGAGTGAGGGTGATAAAGGGTTTGGGTTTAGCATGTAAAACAATAAATATCCAGCTGAAAGGGGTTTTATAATCAACCACAGAAAATACGATAATGGTTCTAGACACTAGGCATCAGTGTAGGGCAAGACGGGCTGTATCAACAGAGCCAAAACCAGTAAACGGACAAAATGATCAGCACCAGCCAAAGGTGGGTGGATGGTCACAGTCAGTGTACAGAATGAGTGTGACAGCAGGGAGCATAGCCAGAGTCAGCTACTATAATCAGCAGAAGGACAAAATGCCCGAGAGAGCAAAACATGAGAGATGGAAATCATGGTACAACCAGTGTCAAGATCAATAGATCCAGGAAGGAGAGGTGTGGGTGCCAGGATTGGGTACAGCACAGCCCAAACTGACTTTCTGGGAGAATACTTGGAATGATAGAGCCTGCTCTGAAACCCCAAAACCCATCCCCAACCCCCACTCCCACCAAACCACTCTGGTCTACCAGTGCCTGACCAGAGCACCTAAAAAGGAGTGGATACTCTGTAACAGAAACAGAGAATGAAAAGACTAGCCACAGAGTGGGAGGACATATTTTCAAGTCATATATCTGATAATGGATAAAACACTCTTAAAACTTAGTAAGAAAACAAAAAACCCAAGTAAAAATGGGCAAAAGATATGAATAGGCACCTCACTGAAGAAGATACACAAATTAAAAAAGCATATGAGAAAATGCTCAGCATTATAGTGTCATTAGGGAATTGCACATTAAAACAATGAGATACCACTATACATCCATTAGAATGATGAAAACCCAAAACACTGACACCACTAAATTCCGGCGAAAATGTGGAGCAATGGGAGCTCTCATTCGTTGCTGGTGGGAAAGCGAAATGGCACAGCCCCTTGGGAAGGACTCTGGCAGTTTCTTACAAAGCTAACATCATCTTACTGTATGATCCAGCAGTCATGCTCCTAGGTATTTACCCAAATGAGTTCAAAACTCATGTGTACCCAGAAACCTGCACATAAAGGATGCTAACAGCCTTTTGCATAATTGCCAAGAATTGGAATGCCTCTCAACAGGTGAATGGATAAACAATTATACATCCATACAATGGAATGTGATTCAGTGATAAAAAGAGATGAGCTATTAAACCACAAAAAGACACAGAATAACCTTAAATGCATACTGCTCAGTGAAAAAAGCCTGTCTGAAAGACTGCATAGCATATAATCCCAAGTATATTTTGGAAAAGGCAAAAATATAGCCAGTAAAAAGTCAGTGGCTACCAGGGATTTGGAAGCAGAAAGGAAGGGATGAATAGGTAGAGCACAGGGAATGTTTAAGGCAGTGAAACTGTTCTGCACGATACTATAATGGTAGATACACACCCTTATACAACTGTCCAACCTCACAGGATGGGCAACACAAAGAATGAAATGTAAACTATGGATTTAGTGGGAAATAATGTACCAATATTGCCTTATCGATTATAACAAATGCATCAGACTAAGGCAAGATGTTTATAAAAGGCAAAATCTATGTGTGGGGGTTGGGGTGGGGGGGTAGTACTGGAACTCTCTGTACTTCCTGCTCAGGGTTTCTATAAGCCTAAAACTGCTCTTACATATTAAAAATAAAAAAAACAAAACTAATGGATGTAAACTTTCATGGAAACAAAAAGAAATCTGCCCTGCCTACAACTGTATCTGGTACTTTGCAATTATTTCAGAGAGTAGGTGATGAATTTTAGAAAGTTTTCAACAGAGAACCCCTAACATGAATGTAGGCGTATACTAAATGCTGAGTGTGGAGCAACTTAAAAACATGTCAGTTCATTTTCTTTTCATCAAATTAAGAGGTTATCGCTATCATGAGAGCAGACCATAGCTTTTGTGGTGCACTGTTAAAGTGACTTAAATGTAACCAGATACAGTGAGTTTGAGTTTAGTACTATGCGGTCTTAAATGAAGGCTTTATCTTGCATTTTATGATGTATTTTTAAAATTGAACCACAGGGGCGCCTGAATGGCTCAGATGGTTAAGCATCTGCCTTCGGCTCAGGTCATGGTCCTGAGACTGGGCCCTGCACTGGGCTCCCTGTTCAGGGGGGAGTCTGCTTCTCCCTCTCCCACCCCACACCCCCACTTGTTCTCTCTCTCTCTCAAATAAATAAGTAAAATCTTTAAAAAAAAAAAAAAACTGAACCACATTCTGTAATTATTTTCAAGAAAGTTATTATTTTGCACTTTATGCTTAGAGTAAAATTCAGCATTAAGAAAATTTATTTCAAATATATTTTGTTTGTCTATCAAATATCCACATGCTTTTCTTCCAGTGTTCTGAATGTCGTAGGGTTACAACATTCAGAAGTGACGTCGTAATGTAAAGTCTTACAAAGATGAGTGAAAGACAATGTGTCCTCTTACAAATAAACAAAAAAATGTTTAAACATATATACAGATGGTAGGATTTCCTTTATTCCCTTACTGAATTTCATTTGTTTTCCTCCCCATTGGTGCAAATTGCTGTCCACCTCCCTTTCAGATCATGGCCACCCTGGTTCTACCTCTGCACAGGTATGCTGCCATTGGGTCAACCTGATACGTCCTTGGATTTCCTAGCGGGGACCATAGTCCGTGGGTATCCAATTTATGCGATGAATCGTCCATCTGTTGCCCTACCTCCAGGCGACGTGACCAGCCCATCTGTGCTTGTTGACAGTGCGGGCTGCCCTGCTTATGTGCATGTGTTGTTAAGAGTTGTGAGGTGTTCTCTCTGTCTCTCTCTCTCTCACACACACACACACACACACACACACACATTCATACTCTCCCCCTCTCTTTCTCTCTCCCCGCCACACATGCATACCCTCTTCCTCATTCTCTCTCTCTCTCTCCACCTCTCTCTCTCTCTCACACACACACACACACACACCCTGTGGAAACCTTTCTCCTTCTCTGTTCCATTGATATCTTGGGCTACCTGTGGTTTTTTCACTCCACTTTCATCACTAACCAGAATTCTGTGCCTTACACAACTGGCCAGGCACTGCGGTGGTAAATAGCTTTTGCTTGCTTGTCATGTGTGATTCCTCATCTGGAAGTGGGGCTTTTATTCTGCCGCAACTGGTCTAAATTACAGGGTGAGCCTCGTTCATCAGTGGCTCACCTACACACAGTCACTGATTTCTTCCATTTCTTTGCCATTTGTTCTGACAGATCATATAGTTATCGTGTCCATTTTGTCCTGGCTTGTTTGTTTCCAATCCACATTTGGAAACAGACCTAAATAACCAGGTTGTATTTTCTTTCCTGGAACTTTTGTAGCTTATAGGATCTCAGAGAAACAGGTCCAGGCCCCTTTTCTGGAGTTTCTGTGTTGAGGTTTTCTGAGGGCAACCATGAAAGCAAGACCACTAGCAACACAGCCGCCCATCCATGAGGGCCTCTGGGTGGCCGTGAGGCAGGCAGAGCCTAAAGAAACAACATCAAGAACACCAGTGAGCAGAGCAAAGCTACAAATCTAAAGGGAAAAGCCCGGGAGAGCAGCAGTCACAACTGCAAAGGCAAAATCAGGGATGTGGAACATAAGATCCAGAAAAATAGTAACACATCTTGATTCTCTCCTCAGCCTACCCAGATCACTTCCTTTTGGTGATTATATTCTCTACTACAATATATATTCCTAGAGTAGAATATTCAACATACTCTTTTCTTTCTCAAATGCCCAGAAGAATGCTTTTCAGCTAGGGGAGACTCGATACATCTAGTTGGAGAAAGAAAAGGGAAAGTGACTTATGAATCCCATGACAGAAGGGAGGAGAGAGAAGCATACTGTTATAGACTGGAGAATGACATGAGTCCCTAAGTACCTGGTTTCACCATGAAGTATATACTTTACCATCTGAATGATTATGAACCTTGTTCTGACAATTTTAACAGGTTCCTTTGACTATACTCAAATGGAAGGTCATAGGGGTGCAATAATTTCAAATAAATGAAAAAGGCTTTCAGACACACAATGAACAGAACACATGGGCTGATGGAGAACCTAAGTTCCCTGATGCATTGAGACCCAAAGTCTCTAAGATCAAGTTCTACTGCTGTAAGACGACTCCATATTTAAGGACACTGTTTTTGCTTGGAGCTCGAAAAGGCCTGTCATCTTCCTCTTACCTCCAGACTGTCCAAGGACCCTTCCAGGTCACTCCTCCCATCTGTTCAGGCAGGTGCCTGGCCACGCCGATGGGCAATGGTGTCCCCACCTCCTACAACCCCTCATTTGTCTCTGAGCACTAAGCACTCCTCGAAATGTCCTGGTCAATAACACAGCACATCGACATCTTATGCCATCTCCCCACTTGATAAAACTAAAACTTTGGGTATAATAAATATTTGAAATACATATGAAACACGTTAAATTCAATAATAAAATATTAAAAATTCTTCCCAAAGCTAGTATGAAAGAAAGAAACATGCAGAAGCTAAAAACAAGGTGGAAATAAGGACCCCAAAAGGGACCCAAGCTCCAAAGCACTGGGAGCTTCTTCCCAACCTATTTTGTTAGCCACTTGGGGAGGGTAGGAGACGAAGTCTAGGGAACCCACCAAATGAAGGTCTAAGAGGAACCACTCCCATGGAGGTGGAACTTCAAGGAGCCACATCCTCAACATAAGGCTGAACAGAGAAAGACACCTGGCCCATCAAAAGGGAATATGAAAAAATCACTCTATAACTATCTGAATGCTGGTGCTCTGAGAAGAGAGGAAAGCTACTTCCCCTGAGATCTTATAACCACCAGCCACCTGCACACAGGCATGCTGTTCAAGTTCTTGTTACCTATGTGGTGCACACACACACACACACACACACACACACACACACACAATTCAAGTAGAGAATTTAAAGTGCTTCTGGTGGATAAAGCTTCCAAGTGTCTGACATTACCTAATAGGAATCCTCTCTGGCAGAGGGCCCCTTCAATCCAGCCCTCCAGGATGCCCTCACCCCAGAGTTAACCTCTGTCCTGTGGTTAAAAACCAGCACCCCACGTTTATAGCAGCTTTATGTATCATGATCAAAACTTGGCAGCAACCAAGATGTCCTTGGGTATATAAATGCGGTGCATCCCAATGGTGGAGTATCACTCAGCACTAAAAAGAAAGGAGCTATCAAGCCATGAAAAGACATGGGAGAAAACTCAAATGTATAGTTAAGTGAAAGAAGCCCATCTGAAAAGGCCATACACTGTGTTATTGCAATTATATGGCATCCTGGAAAAGACAAAACCATGGAGACGGTGGAAAGATCAGTGGTTGCCAGGGGGTGGGGAGAGAGGAAGGGATGAACAGGCAGAGCACAGAGGAGTTTTAGGGCAGTGCGAGTACTCTCTAAGATACTATAATGACAGATACATGTCATTACACATTTGCCCAAACACATACAACGTAAATACCAAGAGTGAACTCTAATGTAAACTGTGGGCTTTGGGTGATAATGATGTGTCAAAGTAGGCTCATCAGTTGTAACAAACGTACCACTCTGGAGGGGGGATGCTGATAGTCAGGGAGGCTGTGCGGGGGTGGGGAGGGGTGGGGAGGAGTGGGCAGGGGATAACTGGGAAATCTCTGTACCTTACTCTTAATTTTGCGTGAAGCTAAAACTGCTCTAAAAAACAAAGTGTATTAATTTAAAAATGCTATTGAAGATCCAAAAAAAGATGGTTTCTTCCTGATCCCCACCCCACCCCCACCCCCAGTATGTGGCTTAGCCTTTTTACAACCTGACTCTCAGAAGTAGACAGATGGTTTTCCCTGGAGCATTTTCAAACTATCAAACACAACCTAACAAGCCTTAAACAAGGTGACAGATTTTTTTTCCTTGTGCATAAAGATACATAAGTTCAGGCACCTATGACTTTTTGTCAACCCACCCTTCAGGAGCAAAGCAGGTCTGTTGACAGGGGCATGGGTGTTACAGTAGCTAACAGTTCCTTACCCTGGAACAAAGGAGGGGAGGGAGCACTCAAGGAGCCAGAGCTGAAACTGAGAACAAAAGAACAGTGATTGGAAGAGACTGGATGCTCTGGGCCCTTCTGCTGTGAGACCGGGAACTCACACAGAAACACCTATGCTTTGGGAACCTAGGTACAACCTGGTGCCTGGGTATAGCGCTGAGAAGGAAAGGCCCCCTTCTCAGGACTTCCAGAAATTTCCTCTGGATGGTGTCCCTGAAATCCTGGGGATTTCCATAACTTCCAGTGTGCAGGCTTAAAGCAGGCACAAGGGTTTAATGAGACGGGGGAGGTCTTCTCCTCCTCCATGTGTTCCAGCCCAGAGGGAAGTTCTCCCTGCTCCTCAACCACTTCTTAGATTCATTCCAGGGATGGACCTCCTTAGGCCTAAAGAACGAGGACGGGATCGGGGGGAAGCCCCCTCTTCTAATCAGAGTATCCTGGGCATTGTTTCAATATTAGACATCTGTGCAAAATTTTTTTCTGAAGAAACTTTTCTGATGCTTAATAGAAGTTTCAAAAATCACTGGAACAGATGACCTCTAAGATCCATCCAACTAAAAGAAAAAGAAACTTAAAAAAAAAAAAAGACTCTTAAATACAGAGAACAAACCGGTGGTTGCCAGAGGAGAGGTGGGTAGGGATGGGCAAAATAAATAAAGGGGATTAAGATGTACAGACTTCCAGTTATAAAATGAATAAGTCACGGAGATGAAAAGGACAGCACAGGGACTATAACCAATAATATTATAATTACATTGTATAGTGAATAACTTATCGTGGTGAGCACTGAGTAATGTACAGAATTGTCAAATCCCTGTGTTGTATACCTGAAATATAACTTTGTTAATTCTATTTCAATAAAAAAAGAAAAAGAAATCCATGGTTCTATAGATCAAGTTCATCTAAAAAGTCCCAGACATTTCTTATAAACCATTTTCAAAATTCTAGTTTATTCCCAAAACAACTTCACAACTTAATTCCTTTCAAAGTATCCTAAAATGCTCAAAAAGGGCATGTGAAAATGCATTTATTGGAAACAGATAAAGAAAAAGCTTCGAAGGAGACAGTCTGAAATACAAACCCTGTTTTCTTTTCAAAAGAAATGCCATCAGAAGAGACTGTCGGTGCCTGTAATTAGCAGGTGCCACACTGAGCAACTCCCTGTTTCTGAGCGCTTTGCCCCGTTGTAAGTGGGAGCGACAACGCCACTCTATTTCACAGGCCTGTGACAAAGAGCATCCTGGGAAAGCATTTTGTAGATTTTATAAACTTAGCAATTAGTATAAGCTAGTGTAATACCTGTGGAGAGTATTCAGTTATAAAGTGTTCTTTTTTTGTTTTTGTTTTAGATTTTATTTATTTGAGAGAGCGCGAGTGCAACTGGGGGGAAAGGCTGAGTGAGAAGGAGAGAGAATCTCAAGCAGACTTCACGCTGAGCGCAGAGCCCAACGTGGGGCTCGATCTCACAACCCTGAGATCATGACCTGAGAGGAAATCAAGAGCCAGATGCTCAACTGCCTGAGCCACCCAGGTGCCCCAAGTTACAAACTGTTCCCAACCTCAGGTGGGCACTCTATCAGTCATTAGTTGTGATTTTTTTTTGTGATTTTTTTTTAGGACTGTTATAATAATAGTACTAGAGTAGAAAAGCAATGTATTCTTAACTAGAGGAAAGAAGGAAACAAAGAGGGAAGGGGAGGAGGAGGTGGAAGACGGAACAACCAAAAAGAAGAGGAAGGGGACAACTACAAATAAAAGGGACGCACCCCATCGTGGGTGAGCAGTCCTCCCAGGAAAGCTTCTGCCACACAGAAAGCGTACGAGCTCCCGTTTGCAAAGACTGAAGGCTCTGAGCTCGGTTCTGTCCCTCAGTGCTCCCTAAGAGATCCCACAATGCCTCGCAGAGGAGACGAGTATTTATGGAGCAAAGCCCAGCTCACAGCCGAAGGGACGCAGCGGTCTGAGTCACACACTGATGAGGCTTGGGCAAACAGGAGGTGCCAGCGAGGCAAACAGCAACGACCGCTTCTGAAGATGCTCCATTCTTACGGGGCGATTCACTCGCAGAATGGGCGACCGTGTTTTCATAGGAGTCCCTCTAACTGCCATTTTAACTGGCAGATGGGGCAGTAATTGACCCAGATATTTATTTTTAATGTAACTTAGAAGAAGAAAAAAAAGAACGCTGCTCATTTGAAGGCTCTAAAAATTGTCAGTCATTATGAAGTAATTAAGACCCAGAGTATCACATAAAATTCCGAGACAAGCTCAACCCCCTATAAGGTTATTTTCTCATATTACATTATGCTTCCATTATATGTGATTTGAAACTATCAGTGTAGGCATAGTCATCAATTGCTTTTGCAATTATGTTTTAAGAACTGCTTGCTATAGCAAATTCCTCTTAATCTCCCTCCTAAATCTTTGAGAATATAATCCTGAAACAATGAAAGAAGAACCTATTCCTAGTGCTGGGTGAATATAAAGAATGTTTTTATTATTGTTCCTTTTCATTTATTTTCCATTTAAAGAGGTTATTAGTGTTTTACCATCAGACATGTTGAAGTACTGACACATTTAACTATTTAAAGTCTGTCGGTCTGTTGACCATTGACCACCACACCTGTTCCCAGCAGTGATTCAAGCTGCTCAAGGGGAGAGAGGGATTGAACAGCCAAATAAGCTAGAGAACATGAAAATACCAAGGTCACTCACTGAACATGCTCTAGTCGTCAGAGAATCCATAAACCATCAAAATTCATTCACCGCCCCTTCCGTTAAACGACAAAGAGCAGGCACTGACGCGACTGGGGTCTTTGGCCGATAAACCCAACAGGAAGGAAAGGCACAAACGCTCCCTTTGCCACAAGAGGACAACGGGCTTGAATTGCCTCATCTGTTGGTTTGCCAGCTTGCAGTCCTGTGAAGCTATAAAAAATACTCATCCTCTGTGATGTCTAATGCTGGACTGAAATATTTTGGCAAACTCAAAATGTCTCCAGCAAACAGACATGTTTCTATTTCATTTCACGATGGGAACTTGGGACAACCCTTTAGCATGGCAATCCACCACTATATGAGCATGAGAGACGGCATGATTCTGTCTAGATGCTGCTTCAGGGCCCCTAGCATCGTTGCTCTAATGTTAGAAAACAGGGAAGAAGAACATACACGACGACAAAGTGCTGCTCTGAGGTCAGTACCACTGGATGAATGCATATTTTATTTATCACAGCGTCAACTCCATTACAGACTGAAAACTGGAAGTGGATGTGAGTAAGATGATTATTCAGATGTGAGGCCGAGCCAGGTGGACAAATCAGTCTGCAGATTCTGTATCCTAACGCTGCAGGCCCTGAGGGTCCACAGCCCAGGCTGGAAACCAGATTTGCAGAAGCTCTGAAAGAGAGTGAGGCCACAACGCCCTCTTATTTAATGATTTCCTTTCTCATTCCTAGGTTTAGGGGAAGCAAGGTGCCAAAACACTGGTTAACAAGAGAGATTCCTGAAGCCTCTATTGTCACACCCTCAGCTCTGCTCCTGCTGTAGCAGTCAGCACTTAGAGCATCTAGCAGATATGAAAATGGTCTATTAGAAAATCCCAGTCCTCAGTTTTTAGGGGGAAAAAAAAATCCAGCCTAACTAAAAAATAGTCAGGATCTAGTGGACAAAAATATTGATGTATTGAAATCGCAACATTTCAAACTCAAAAGCTACCTCCACTCTGAATCCTTGATCCCCATCCTCACTTAAAAAAGCATAATGGATACAGATTTCAACTTCCATTTAGGATTCCAGAAACACATTGATCTGGGAAGACAAAATTTTCAACCTTCTCAAGTCGATCTCCCAAATCACTTTTTCTCGGCCTCTGTTTCCTTCTCTGACAAAGAAAGTAGTCTCAGTGGTTTTCAAACATTTTCAAAAGCTTTTTAAAATAATAAAGTATTAGTCAAGATTGCAACATATAATATAGCTAAGAGGGTGAAGGAGTTCTCTAGGCAGCTCAAATCTTTGTTATTTAGTTAGAACATTCTTCATGATTGGTGGAATCCCTGAAATGCCTTCCTGGAGCCCAAGTGTTCTATGGTCACCCACTTTGAAAGCCACTGGATCAGGAGATAACCCGTTAAGTCCCTTCCAAGTCTGAAATGCTATGACCACTTCCTCTCCCCCCAGGCCATGACCCATACCTCAGGATTCCTGATGTCAGCCCTTCAGAGAGGGGTAGCCCTCGTCAAGAAGCCATGCTTGTCTTTTCTAGCCATCGACACTTAGAAAATAAACAAAAACAGTTGTTTTCCCATGACCTCTATTTTGTCCTTTCAGGCAATGGGTCCATTCACTGAACTAATCTGTCTTGAGCAGCTATGTGGATGGGTTGGTTGGAGGAGCTGTATTTTGTCCCAGGGATTAGTACTATGAGTCATAGGACCACTGACCTTAGGGCTTGCTTTCTGCCGGGAGTTTGAGAGAGACAAGCATTTTCATCCTGCGTACTACAAGTTCAAGGTCAATTTTATGTCTAACATCTGAGGAACAAAAAGTGATCAAATTGCTTATAGCAAGAACTGAACACCGGAATTCTTGCCTTTTCAGGGATATGCCAATAACTTAGTCATTTACCTTGACTGACATTGAAATGAGTACAATAAGACTTACTACGCACTAAAAAGAGATTTAATGTAGTCTGCAAGGAATTTAGAAAGAGTTTTACATTGCTTTGTAAAATCTGCTAATAACAGAACTCATCACTACTTCGAAGAAAAATGGGATCATTAATCTTATGCAAGATGCATAGACACGTACATCCACCCAAACACTTCAGAAATTAAGTCAAACTAAAAAAGTATACTGAGCTGCTTTATATTAGTGGGGAAATGATTCAATGCTTTGTGAGAGCTCTTCAGCATCAAGGAAATAAGGATGTGCATTTGGGGAGGGGGTGGATCTGACTGACTATGAACAAAGAAGAGGAATAGGAGAAAATGGCTTCCGCTTGCTGCATCACATGCACATTCTGTGGGCTCACCCCATGCCCCTGCCTAGCCATGCTTCGCGACCCTTCACTTTCATCTTTAACACGCCCAAGAGCTAGAGTGGTAGAAAGTATATGTCCCTGATTTTCTACGACGCCTCCAATTTGACATCCCTTCATTTTCAAGTAAGATGCCTCCAATTTGAAATACTTTTTATTTTCAAGTAAGAACCTCACCACAACTCTGCTGGCTTCATAAAATAGCACTGCCCCCATTTTACAAGAGAGGACACTGAGTCCAGGAAGCAAAATGGCCCGAACATCGACACCGCTGGAAGGTGACACGAGTACTCACACACACCGTGCCTCCCAGACCAGGTGCCTGCTCAGAACGGCCGTTGGCCCGGTTGCCTGAAAATCCCTCAGAGTGTTCCAGTGAAAGAAAGTATCTGGGCCTCAGATTCTCTGTGGTGATTGTGTAAATCTCACTACTGCAGAAAAGTTATGCAGTCCCTTTCATGCTTCTGGTTTTGGTGCCACTTGGCTGTGCAGATTTCTAAAAGCTTTTGAATAGACTAATAAACACGGAATTGTTCTGAACATCTGTAAGCAAAATACGAAAAGATATTACCCACTGAATGAACATCCTGGGTTTTCTCGCCAGAAATGGGGTTATTTGTGTATTAGGCTAATGCACTGAAATTAACCCAGAATGCTTACCCATTGCAGAATGTCTTTTCATATTTTCATCTGTGTAGTCGTTATTATAAAATGTAAGAATAATTCTCTATCAGGGTATTCAGGAATCTGAATAGCTCAATTACTTCTAAAATCAATGTAGTTAAGCAACAGCATGCCAGTTAATCAGTTGGTTTGCATAACAAATGTTTGGGGGAGTTGGTGTGTTTTGTGTGTGTGTGTGCACATATGAATGTGTGTGTAAAGAGAAATCCAGGGTCAGTGCAACACTTTAAAACAAATGTGAAAGATCAAGCTTCCATTTGATTACAGAGAAAGAATTCTGGAAGACAGGTACTATTTAATTCATTCAAGAAAGGCTACAGGAAATCTAGGCTCCCAGCGGTTATACCATCCCGGGTTTCTATGGGACCTCTAGTGCGAGGCATACACTGAGCTTTTAAGGAACACCAAATGAATGCACAAATCCTTGGAAGTCATTTTAGGATTAGAATGGTGACCACTAAGACTTAGATTACTTCTCAGCACATTATTAGAGGCAGCTCTGAAACACGACAAGAAATAGTGGCCAAACAGGGGCCATGAGCCATGCCACCTCAGATCCAAGCTGTGACTGGGTTCCCACTGCAGGAGCTGGTGGTGGGCGGCTCACAGAGGGCTCCAAATTCAGACCTGGAACATCTAGGAGATGCAACTTTCTCAGCCTGTGGCTCTCGTTTCAGTGCTAATTGATGAATCCAAGGAAGAGAAGTTTAAGTGCCTGCTACAGGAGAAAGGTCACTTTTAAAACAGGTTTAAAGGAAAAGACAGACACATGTGAGGGGCGGGAGTCACCAGGGAAAGGCAAGGAGGCAATCCCAGCCTTTGGCAAATCATTGTGGTCTGCCTTCTCTCAGCTTTGAAAGCCAAATTTCCATTTTTATCATTTAATTTAACCCAAGGTTAATCCAATATGGACAGAATGACCTGTATAGACAAAACTCACAATAAACTGAGATATACATCTCAGAACGGCAGGTAACTGAATTTGAAATGAGAATTAGAACTGTCTGGCTGACCAACCTGGTCTCGTTGCATTTTCTTTCCATAAATAATCTCCCCAGGAGGACAAAAGATGAGAAGTTTCTCCAGAGTGTGGATCAGAATAAGAGGAGTTACTGATAAAACTTAAAAGCATCAGGGTGCCAGGCTCTGGGAGTCTGTCCAGAAGCCAAACCAAATAGAGAAACCCAGAGGGTGCCAGCAGGACTTCCCCTTTCCCAGGCTGGCCTACCTGACCAGCCTCCCTGCTGAGGCCCTCTTTTTTTTTTTCCTTCTTGCATATGGCAAGGCATTCCATCAGGTTACTCTGAGGTCCTACAGATCTGGAAGCCACGCTCTCTTCTAAGCAACTACCTATCTCCACTCTGAGCATTTCAGGCTTGTTTTATACATCACTCCCAAAGGGCAAATTCATTGCCTTCAGGAACTGTTGTCCCCCTATACCTTCTCCGGATATCAGACTCAGGTATCATGCAGATCACCTGTCCTGTAACCCACCTATTAGTGAGCCATTAATGAAGGTTCTACTTACATGTCAGACTCAACTCTGTCCATGTGGTCACCATCATGGGATCACCTCTTCTCCTGGCTCTTACTAGAAGCCATACACTTTTCTGTGTGCCTTACTGCACCTCCAGCTCAGGTCTCAGAACCACAGGAGCATCAACAGCCACAAAGAAATACCATTCCGACATTAATATGCATCTTACCCGGATACACACTTGCTTTTACACTCACATACACACTCGCTCGCTCGCTCATCCCCCAAGCTAGCACACACCCACTGGCACGCGGGCATGACAAACTGCAGCCAATGTTTCTGGTTCCATGGCTTCCATGGTGATCCATGTAATCACCAGTCTGTGGGCCAAGACAATGCTGTGGCAGCTCTGACATTAATCACCATGGGATAGGTTGGGGTTTGGGGGTCGGGGGGGAGTGGTAGAACTAGCCCTTTGGATTTTGAAAACTACCCCCCCTTCGAGTGCTATCCCTGGAATTCTGGCACCTTCCCCAAGAAACCAAATGGCACCTTAGGCTCAAGCGTACTTGCCATATGAGAAGGAATTTGGCAGACAGTCCAGATCCTAGGCTTTGTTTCTTGAACGAACAAATGAATGAATGAATACCTTTACAAAAGACTCTGCTGTGACCAAAGTTTTACAGCCTTAATTATAAACACAAGAGTAAGAAATTTTGAAATGAATCCAAATACTGGAGCACAGACTAGTATTTCTCTCCTGTGAAACCTCAGCGACTATTAGGCATCTTAGTGGAGCTTTGGTTTTTCTTCCTCTCAAGTTAGACCCCTCCAGGGCTGACTTGTCCAATATGGCTTTGGGCACCCAAGGCTTCAGCAGGGAAGCCCTCCCAGTATAACCTGCTTTCTGTTTCCCCCATCCTCTCCTTGGTCAAAAATCCTTAATTAGCTGGTTACCCTAATTACTCTAGCTGGGAACCTTGTTTGTTCTCCTTCCCTGCTATTCCCAGGGATCTGAAGGCTCTACCACTTCTGTGCCAGAGGGTCCTTTCTATCACAGTTTCTCTCTGGCTTTTTGTGTTTTCCTTTCATGATCAGAACAAAAAAAAAAGCCCAGGGAAAGAAATCATCTCTCCTTCTGTGTCTGGGTAAGACCCCATAACCATCATTTCCCAATCAGGAACAAGTTTCCATGACAACCATGCTTCCCAATGCCACCACTAACTTAGCAGGTAGTGTTCACATCAAATACAGAGTTCTTTACCAACCTCTGTGGCTTCTATACAAGACTCTAAGATATTGGCTGTTTGCATGAACTGTATCTTAAAAGAATTTTGTCCTCTGCCCTTTGAAACATCAGAAAGACAAAAAAAAATTGCTTTGCATTTTCTTAACTTGTAATCATCACAAAGCACACCAATTTTTTAAAAGTATAACAGAGGGATGGACACGAAAGAGTGTGGGACGCGGTGGAAGGAAGTATGAATGGACGAACGGAGAACCACTGGGATGTGACAGTTGGGTGACAGACGCCAAGGTCAGTGGCATAAACTTGGAGCTGAGAGCTGATGAGGTTGGAATTCCTGCTATATGTGACCTTGGGGAAGTTCCTTTTCCTCTCTAAGCCTCAACACTCCCTCTGTAAAGGACAGAAACTGGGACATTTCACGGAATCCTTTGGAAGAATAGATGGAAAAAAAGCAAAGAGGCAAAAAATGCTTCTTACAGTGTCTGGCACATAGTAGGAGTTCAACAAAGGGCAATTAGCATACTGTTCTTATTAACATAAAGAGTTGAATCAGAACAAGTCTGAGCAAACAAGAAACCAAGTATTCTAATTGATTATTAACATTTTGCTGGTGGAGAATAACAGTACAAGCAGTAGATATTTGGAGGTTTTCTTAGCAACCTTTTCTCTTGGGCTATTAAGTCAGGTCTGCAATTATGGGAAGGAATCTATTCATTTCCATTCCTGAGACTTAAGAGGATACACCTGGGCAATCTCCAGGGTTCATCTGAATCTACTTATAGCTCTGCATAAGCATTTGTTTAATTTCGAAACAGATGCAAAGAAAAATCTTGGATTAACCATTAAAGTATGTGTTCGATCTTCCACATTTTCAACACCAATGAGTATATTTCAGTTCTTCCGTAAAGGCAAGGAAAACAAGAATATGTACGTTTTTATGATATTTTCAATATTGCACAGCTCAAATTTCATTTCAAAACCATAATTCTTATTGCAGCAAACAAACCAACATGCTCATTATTGAACAAACTCCCATACTTCAACTCCCCCGGCCCAAGCTGCATTCACAGTGCCCTCAGAGAGCTGAGAGGCCCTTCCACAAGTAACACCAATTCAACCCTTTATTTTTAAAAGATAAAACTACTTATGTATTTTTAAAATCCTAGTTTTGTCACTATGGTGGACTACATATCTAGATAATAAACCCTCCCTATTAAGAACTCTTAAGAGAGGTGCCCAGGTGGCTCAGTCAGTTAAACATCCAACTCTTGATTTTGGCTCAGGTCATGATCTTGGAGTTGTGAGATTGAGCTCTGCCTTGTACTCCATGCTCAGCAGGAAGTCTGTTTGAGATTCTCTCCTTCGGCCCCTCCCCCTACTCATGATCACTTGCTCCCTCTCCAAAATAAATAAATAAATCTAAAAAAAAAGAACTCAAGATACTGAATAAAGTATTTTTGTAAATGTGTTTTACAGTATGGATGTTCCTCAAAACATTAAAAATAAAACTATCCTATGATGCAGCAATCTCTCTTTGGGGTATATATCCTAATAAAATGAAATCAGTAACTCAAAGAGAAAGCTACGTCCCCATGTTCACCTCAGCGTCACCCACAATAGCGACGGTTTGGAAACAACCTAAGTGTCCGTCAGCAGAAGAATGGATAAAGATATCGTGATATATATATATCTCAAACACAGTATTATTCAGCCTTACACATGAAGGAAATTCTGCCACTTGCAACAATATGGATGAAGCTGGAAGAAATTATGCTAAGTGAAATTAAACCAGACACAGAAAAAAATGTATACTGCATGTTCTCACTTGTATGTGGAATCTAAAAAAAAATCACACTCATAGAAGCAGAGAGTAGAATGGTGGCTACCAGGGGTAGGAGTAGAAGTAAGCAGGAAAATGTTCGTCAAAGGGTACAAACTTCCTGTTATGGAGGATGAATTAGTTCTAGAGAGCTAATGTACAGCACAGTGATGGTAGTTAATAATACTGTATTGTTCACTTGAAATCTGCTAAGAGGGTAGATCAGAGGCGCTCCTGCCACAAAATATAAGTATGTGAGGAGATGGGTATGTTATTAGCTATAGTAATCATTTCACTCTGTATATCAAAACATCATGTCATACACTTTCATTATGTACCATTCTTATTTGAAAAATGAAAAAAGTGTTTAAAAGAGAAAAAAAACTGTTTTAAGTGCTATGTGAGCTGGCAGAGAAGTAAAGGAAATCCTTGAAGGTCAGAATAAAAAACAGATCTAGAATGGTTGTCTGGTGTCTGAGCTAGAATTTGCCATGGGGGCATCTGCCTATCCTGGTAGCCAAATATTTTTCTGTAAAGGGCTAACTCATAAATGTTTTAGGTTTTGCAGCCCATACAATCTCTGTCATATCCACTCAACTGTGCCATTGTGCCATGAAAGTATTCACAGATAATAGATAAATAAATGGGTATGGCTGGGTTTCTATAAGACTTTATTTACATAACCTGGCAGTGGGCAGGATTTAGCCTGTAAGCCACAGTTTGCCAATCCCTTTATTGTAGACTAGATTTGAATGTCTTACCCATGGAGAAACAATTACAGTGTGTGATATTTTCCCCATATAGTAGACTACTGCGCTCTTCATACCCCTCCGTATACCTGCCTTTGGGGGATCCCTCCCACATTGACTCTGGGCTAGACCACGTGACTTGCTTTTGTCAGTGGGACACTAGTAAATATGATACAAACAGAAACTTGAAAAGTGTTAGCAGAATGAGGCTTATCCTCTCTTGCTGCTCCTGGGATCTCTGCACCCACCAGGTGCAGAGAATTTGCCCAGGCCAGTGTATTGAAGACATGGTCCATCATTCCCCCTACCCCAGCCAACAAAAAAGGACAGCCAGCACCAAATGCAGACCTATGAGTGAAGCCATCCTAGACCAACTAGTCTCCAGGCAGCCTACCAGTTGACTGGAGTCACATGAGTGAGCCCAGACGAGCCCAGCAGAAGAACCACCAAGATGAGAGCAATCAAAATTGCTGACCCACATAATCATAAGCTAGTAAGTGATTGCTTTAGAATTAAGTTTTGCAGTGATTATTCTGCAACAAAAGCTAAATGATACATTCCATAGGAAATCTATTATCTTCTAAAAATATGAAGTGAGAGGGGTGCCTGGGTGGCTTAGTGGGTTGAGTGTCTGACTCTTGGTTTTGGCTCAGGCCATGATCTCAGGATCCTGAGATCAAGCCCCACATCAGGGTCTGCATCTCAGCAGGGAGTCTGCTTGAGATGCTCTCCCCCCTCTTCCCCTTCCTCTGCCCCTCCCCCTGCTTGCACATGCACACTGTCTAAAATAAATAAATTAATCTTAAAAAAGTAAAATAAAAACATAAAGTGAGAGATCAACAAGTATATTTATAGAAATGGGAAAGAAAAGACTGAGGCAACACAAAACATTATATTTGCATTTTAAAGATCCTGTCACCTGCCAGCAGAGACAAGCCCTTTGTTGCTCCTTATAATAGAAGTTGGAGGAAATTCTTCCTACCTGAACAGACTTCTTTATAAGTAGGATTAGAAGTGTAGCCTCCTGCATAACCAACTTGAGTTGAATATACTCCTTTCATGGTCCAGAATTTCCTTTCAGCTCCCCAGAAACAGCCCATTCCTAAGAAAAACATAAGACACTGATTAGTCCTTTGTCAAAAACAGTCATTGCATATTAGAAGCCCTGTTATACTAGAAAAGAGAAGTTATTCATGTCATTTGGTAATCAAAAATAAGATGATCCTTTAAAGAAGGACAGTTCAATGGAGCAACCTAAGTGTCCATCAATAGACGATGGGTAAGGAAGATGTGGTACACACACACAAACACACATACGCATATGCGCACACACACACTGGAATATCATGCAACCACAAAAAAAGGATGAGATCATGCCATTTGAGACAAAATGAATGTACCTAGAGGGTATTATGCTAAGTGAAATAAGTCAGACTCAGAAAGACTAACACCATATGATTTCACTCATAAGTGGAATCAAAAAACTAATAACAACAACAAGGAATGAACACACAACAAAAAGCAGAATCAAACCTATAAATACAGAGAACTGATGGTTGTGGTGGCGGGGGGAGGTTGGGAGATGGGCAAAATAGGTGAAAGACAGTAGGAGATACAGGCTTCCAGTTATGGAATGAATAAGTCACAGGAATAAAAGGCACAGCATAAGGAATATAGTCAATGATATTGTAATAGCATTGTATCAGAACAGATGGTAGCTACACTTACGGTGAATATAGCATAATGTGTAAACTTGTTGAACCACTATGTTGTACACCTAAGACTAACGTAACATTGTGTGTCAACTATACTCAAATAAAAAAGAAACATGTTAGAAATCAAGAAGAAAAAAATCAATTAATTAAGAAGAATTTTTAACATCTAAAAATAATTTTATTTAAGGCTATTTGCTTAGAATGTCTCTTTGCTTAATTGTGCAAAAACTTAGCCTCAAATTTTCATGAAGTTGGTAAAGTATACCTTTCCAAATAACATAGTAAAAAGATAACTGCATTTGATGGATGATTTCAACACTCAATTCATTATGGACTTGTTAAAACATAACTTGTATTAATAGCATAAATTTATTTAATGATCGGCATCCTGTTCACGCTTTTGAAAAAAAAATTCCAACAAAGAAAAGTAACACTAACTTACTGACTTAAATGGGAAAACTTCCCAAAATCAACACAGATTGATGTAGTTTTCAATTAACAATTTTACGTAATGTGTTGAGTTTCTTCAAAAATGTTTAAGTCAATATAAACTTTCACGTGATAAATTACTGCTCACGAAAGGGTGAGTTCTGTTACTAAACATAACGACTGAGGAAACAGAGAAGGGGGAAGGCAGAGAAAGAGACAACAACAACAAATACACAAAGGAGCTCAGAAAAAATAGCATTCCATTCAACTAGCAAACATTGTGCTCCTATCAGTAGTTACTGGAGTCTTCCGAACATACGGTGAAAACCAAGACTTAGCTCCCAAGAATGCACATACTTACTTCAAAAATGTAGCATTACATCTCCCTGGGCTCCAAATAAGGAGCCCTCACTTTCTACCCTGAGTTTCTAAACTGTCCACAACTGCTATTCTGTGACCAACTTCTAGATGTAAGCAAGATTACTGCCTTGCTCAAATTTTATACAGCTTTATTAAGTCATACATAATTAAGACCTTGGGAAGAACAACAGTTGGCAAATTAATATATGCCTCCTACTTCTACAATCACTGGATTTGTTAGACTCGATGACAGAACTGAAAGAAAAGTTAGATGGAAGTTTACTGAAATTCTTGACACTTGTTAATATTCTAAAATTCTGAACATTAATCACCAAAATGCAATGTGCATAATGCTATACACTATACAAAAATATATTTGCTCAAATGTGAGGGGAAATATATTGACCAAAAATAGATTAACAGTTAAAAAATAAGATATGACAAAAATTCACGTAGAAAAAAATTACTGTGGTGATAACAATGCCACATGGAAATATGTATATGACTATATCATAATTATCTAAGGCTAAATTTAAAAGGAAAAAACACAAGTATATGCATGTTCTTATAGAAAACTATGAAAAAAATAATCCATACCGAAATAGACGAGAAGGAAATATACAAAGTTATAACCACGATTGTTGTATAGTGGTGAAAATACAGGAATTTTTTTCATTTCATTTTCATTTTTCATTTTCAAGTGTTTCTATAGTAGTCATATTACTTTTAAAATTAAAAATTAAAAAAGAAAAATTCTAAGAAAAATATAACCATATGCACTGTTTGAGTTACAACTGCAAGATATCATTCTTCCCATTTACGAGTGAGCTGTTTGCTGCTAGTGAATATAGGTAAATATTTACTGAGTATTTATAAAAATGGACAATCTTCAAATCTCTGGAACAAGAATGTGCTACTAATTTTACTTCATTGCATTTCTGGGATCAGGGAATTATATTAGTCAAGATTTTCCAAAGAAACAGACCAATAGGGTATATATAGAGACAGATTTATTATGAGGATTATCTCCAGCAGCTGTAGAGGCTGAGAAGTCCATGATGTACGTTGTCAAGCCAGAGACCCAGGAAAGCTGGGACTATAATCCCAGCCCAAACTCAAAGGCCTGAGAACAGGGGAGCCAGTGATGTAAGTCCCCATCCAAGTCTGAAGGCTGGATAACCAGCGGCACTGATGTACAAGGGTGGGAGAAGATGGATGTCCCAGGTCAAACGAAGAGTAAATTCACCCTTCTTCTGGCATTTATTGTATCTGGGCCCTTGACAGATTGGAGGATGCCCCCCCACATTGGTGAGGGTGATCTTCTTTCCTCAGTCTACCAGTTCAAATCTCTTCCCAAAACATCCTCACAGACACATCCGGAAATGGCTATCCGGGCATCCCTCAGCCATGTCAAGTTGACATACAAAAGGAACCACCACTGAAACGATAACAGTGAATCTCTGGAGAAGGATAAGTAAAAAGTGAGGTGGGCAGCATTACTGAGCATAAAAGGCCAAGACACACCCAGGAGCTATGCAGTGTGATAAGCTGAAGGCATTCTAGCCCCTGAAGTTCAGAAGTCTGTGAGGTTCACTGAATAAAATACTTCTTTCTCGCACAACGACTAACACTGACGGTACCTAAGGTTACTTCAAGCTTTCAGCATTCTATGCACAAGGTACGTAATGGGCCATTTTAATAGCCAGCCTAACCTGACCATTGTCTACAGTCTCACGTTGATGGCCCCAGACTTTGTATCTTCACTATATCCTCATGCTATATAGAGTTATAACACTTACTTAACATGGATCTTGGCCAAACCAAAGTATTTGCTGCAGGTTATTTAATCCCCTTTTGATGTTTAACAGGGATCAAGAAAAGACCCCTGCTAGAGGGAGGATGACCCCACTCCAGCTGGGCACAGGCCTCCAGGGGGGGCCATGTGTGGCTGAAATAATGCCTCGGGGACCTGGTGTGTAATCAATGTCAAAATTTCTGGAGAGGTACTTAACTTAGAATAAGGGTTGTTGTAGGAATAAAACTCCTCCTTGAAGCAATCAGATGTTTCATCTAGTGGCTTCCAGTATAACCTAAGCATTGTTATTTGATTTTGAGTGTGTGTGTGTGTGTGTGTGTGTGTGTGTGTGTGCTTAAACAAAGGAAACAAGTTTATGACAAAATTTCTCAGAACTTACAATAATCTAGTAAAAAACATAAATATCATATATATATGTGCATGCTATATATTATATATGATATATAAATATATAAAAGGTAAGCATGCATTATTATCTTTAAAATATTTTATATTTTGGGGGACGCTTGGGTGGCTGAGTTGGTTGAGCATCGGACTCTTGATTTCGGCTCAGGTCATGATCTTAGGATTGTGAGATCGAGCCCCACATCGGGCTCTGCACTGGGTGTGGAGTCTGCTTGGGATTCTCTCTCTCCCTCTCTGCCTGCCCCCCTTGCCAGCTTACACACTCTCTCTCTCTAAAAAAATTAAGTAAATAAATAAATATTTTATATTTTTAACTATTTATTATAAAGTAAAACACAGGTACAGAAAAGCCATGCAGAACAGATGCATACCTCAACGTATTGTTATTATTAGGGAAACATTCTTATAACTACTAGCCAGGTCAAGAAATGGAACTTTTCCATTCCTCTCAGAACTCTGTCCTTGTATCACACCCCAATCACAATTCCCTTCCTCCCCTAAAAGTAATCACACTCTGATCTTTACAGTAATCACTTCCTTATGTTTCTTTATATGTTTATCACTCAAGGTGTCCATCCTGATACTATTGTTAGGTTGTGCCCTTTTTTTCTTAAATTTGATATGGCCTTAAGTTATTTTAATCATAGGTTCCCTCTCCATTCTTTTCCTCTGATTTATCCACTGAAGAAAACAAGACCCACCGACCTGCAGAGCTTCCCACAATGTAGATTTTGCCAATTGCACTCTCATGGCACAATTTGACTTGTTCCTCTATTCTTGGTATTTCCTGCAAATTTGCTGGATCCAGAACCTTGAACAGACTCAGATTTCATCCTTCGGCAAAAGTATAGGTGATACTATGTTCTTTTTTATGTAACATTTCAAATTTTTTTCCAGCTTTTTTGTGATATAATTGACTTATGACACTGTGTATGTTTAAGGTACACAGTATGATTTGGCATATATATATTAATGTATATATATACACATTCATATATAATAATAATTACAGTTAAATATTCAATATATATTCAGTAATTTATATACTCATTATATATAATGAATAATTAGAAAAATAAGTTTAGTTAACACATCCATCACCTCACATAATCACAACTTATTTTCAGTAGTAAGAACATTTAATATTAGCAACTTCCAAGTACACAATATTATTAACTATAGTAATCATAATGTATATTAGATCCCCAGAACTTATTCATCTTATAACCAGAAGTTTGTAGACTTTGACCAACATCAACCCTTTACTCCCACCTCCCCAAACCCCAGAAACCACCATTCTACTCTCCTTTCTATGAATTTGGCTTTTTTGTTTTTAAGATCCAATATAAGTGAGAGCAGATGGCATTTCTCTTTCTCAGTCTGACTGATTTCATTTAGCATAATGCCCTCAAGGTCTATTCATGTTGTTACAAATGGCAGGATTTCCCTATTTTTTACGGCCAAATAGTATTACACTGTATATAGACCATATCTTCTTTATCTAATCTGTCGAAGAACACTTAGGTTATTTCCCATGTCTTGGTTACTATGAATAATGTTGGAATGAACATGGGGGTGTACATATCTCTCCATGATAGTGATTTCATTTCCTTTAGATACATACCCAGAAGTAGGATGCTGGATCATACAGTAGTTCTATTTTTAATTTTTGAAAAACCTCCATGCTATTTCCATAATGGCTGTGCCACTTCACATTCCTATCAATAGCACAAGATCTTTTGTCTTTTTGGTAACAGCCATTCCAACAGGCGTGAGGTGATACCTAACCGTGGTTTTGATTTGCATTTCCCCGGTCATTAATGATGTTGAGTGTCTTTTCATGTACCTGTTGGCATCTGTATGCCCTTTTTGGAAAAATGTCTTCATTTTCAATCAAATTATTTGTTTTTTTTGGTATTGAGTTGTAGGAGCTCCTTGTATATTTTGGATATAAATCCTGAATCTGACATATGGTTTGCAATTATTTCCTCCATTCCATTATCTCTTCATTCTGCTGATAGTTACCGCTGCTGTGTAGAAGCTTCTTACTTTGATGTAATCCCACTTATTTGATTTTGTTTTTGTTGCTTGTGTTTTTGATGTCATATCCAAAATATCATTGTCAAGACCAATGTCAAGGAGCTTCTTCTCTAAGTTTTCTTCTGAAAGTTTTGTGATTTCAGGTCTCCACGTTCAAATCTTCAATCCGTTGCGAGTTATTTTTTGTGAGTGTTGCAAGATACGGGTCCAGTTTCACTTCTGCATGCAAAAAATCCACATTTCTCAACATCATTTATGTAAAAGACTATCTATTCCCCATTGAGTATTCTTGGCTCGATTATCAATTATTAGTTAATCCTATATGTGTGAGTTTATTTCTGGGCTCTCTATTCTATTACATTGGTCTACGTGTCTGTTTTTATGGCAGTACGCTGCTGTTTTGATTACCATAGCTTTGTAGTATAATTTGAAATCCTTAAGTGTGATGCTTAGAGCTTTGTTCTTTCTCAGAATTGCTTTGGCTACTTGAGGTCTTTTGTTGTTCCATACAACTTTTGGAATTGTTTTTCTATTTCTGTGAAAAACACCACTGGAATTTTGATATTAGGTTTGAGACAGGATTGCATTAATTCTATAGATGGCTTTAGGGAGTATGGACATCTTAACAATATTAATTCTTCCAATTCATGAACATGGAGTATCTTTCCATTTCTTTGTGTCTTCTTCAATTTCTTTCATTAATATCTTATAGTTTTTGGTGCTCAGATTACTCCACTACCTCAGGTTAATTTATTCCAAAGTATTTTATTGGTTTTGATGTCATTATGAGTGGGATTACTTTCTTTATTTCTCTTTCAGATATTTCAGTGTTAGTGTATAGAAATGCAACTGATTTTCAGATGTTCATTTTGTATCCTGAAATTTTACTGAATTCATTGATTAGTTCTAATGGTTGTTTTTGTTTTTTGGGGGGTTTTTTTGGTGAAGTTTTTAGGGTTTTTTCCATATAAGATAATGCCATCTTCAGACAGAGAAAATTTTACTTCTTCCTTTCTGATAGGATGTCTTCTATTTCTTTTCCTTGCCTAATTATTCTGGCACTGTGTTAAATAGGACTTTTGAGAGCGAGCACCCTTGCCTTGTTTCTGATCTGAGCAGAAAAGCTTTCAGCTTTTTCACTACTGAGTATGACGCTAGCTGTGGGTCTGTCATATATGGCCTTTATTATGTTGAGGTATGTTCCTTCTATATCTTCTTAAATTTGTTGAGAGTGTTTGTTATGAAAGGGTGTTGAATTCTGGTGAACAGTTTTTCTGCATCTTTGAGTGATACAATTTGTATCCTTCATTCCACTTTTTTTTTCCTTTCAGCACTTTGAATATATCATCCCACTGTCTATTGGTCTGCAAGGTTTCTGCAGAAAAATCCACTGACAGCCTAATGGGGCTTCCCTTGTATGTAATGAGTCATTTTTCTCTTGCTGCTTTCAAAATTCTTTCCTTGTCTTTGAATTTTAACATGATGATGAACTTGCCCACTCCAAGGCTGACCAATTTGTTTTAAAAATACCATTATAAACTCATTTATTTAAGTATATCTGATATATTTCACCATTTCAATCACTCCTCTCATGTAGGCTCCACTTGACATATCTTTGGCCAGAAAGAGCCTCTTCAAATTGCTTCCTGAGTTCCTTTGAAACATCCTCCATAGTTTCCTAGTACTTCCTTGCTACCTGGTATGACAGAATGTTTCAGGCTCATCTTGTATATTTCCTACCTCATACCTGCAATCAGCCATTTCTCTAAGAAACCTGATTTCTTAAAATGAGGAAAGGGATTTCAACACCATGACCTGGGTACTAGTGATGCTTGTTGAGAGAGTCCAGCCATGGGACACCAAGAAACCATGTGGCTGAAATTGCCCATCTAAGTACTGTCAGACCTACCATATCATAAGATCAATAAAGTGCAGCAATAATCCACCATAAGATAGGAGTTATACATCTGGAATTATACACTAGCAGGACCACAAGGCATAAGCTGCACGAATAGGTAGCCAGACCTTTACAGCATGCACCAGGATTACACCAACACCACTCCCTCAGTTTACAACTATGGCTGAATGGGGATTCTCTACAAGCAGCTGAAGAACAAGAAAAAGACTGGATTTTTGGTTATGGAAGGTTGGCTTATTGTGTACTGATGCAAGTCAACGATGCATAGTAGTTACACTGTGGTCTCACCGGGGAGGGGCCATAAAACATAACGGCGAAGGAAAATCCTCCCAACCAGTAAGTAACCTTCAAGAAGTGCACCAGTTATCCATTTCATGTGTAAGGAAAAGTAGCCCAAGTTTAGCACATATGTAAATTCATAGGCAGGAGCAAATGACTTGGCTGGCTAGTGAGAATCCAGAAACAAACAAACAAAAACAAAAAACAAAAACAAAACAAAACCCCCTGAAAGACAGCAAATAAGGAAATCTAAAGTTAAAGTATGTAGATGCACATATAGGAGTGATTATGCAGTATGAAGGTATTTGCATCCCACGTCAATGTTAACGTCAGGCAGAGAGCATCCAACAAGAAACAGGCACTAAATACAAAGCTGACAAAATGACCTGACTGGTGGAGATCAGTCAGCCTGTTTCACTGGCCACCCAGTCCTGGCATGATGGGTACAGGAACAAAGTGGCCATAGTGACAAAGATGGAGGGCACACATGGGTACGACAGTGGACTCCCACTTACCAAATTTTATCCATGATTGCCATCACCAATGTCCAACCTGCCAGCAACAAAGATAGTCTCCAGCACGTTATTCAGTACCATTTCTCAAGGGCACCAACCAAACACTAGGTGGCAAGGGAGGAAACACTGGGCTCTTTCCAATGCTGAAAGAGCTACTGGTTTGTTCTCACAGTAACAGATACATATTCCAAGTATGGATTTCACTTTCTCTGCCTTCAGAATCTCAGCCAGCTACTGTCCCATTTAACACTGCATCAGACCAAAGAACCAGGTTTACAGTATAGAAGATGCAGCAATAAACCCATGACTACAGTGTCCATCTACCTTATGATATACCACACCATCCAGAAGCTGCCATCCTGACAGAGCACTAGAACAGCCCAGAGACACAGCTGCAGCAACAGTTTCGAGACATACTTTATGAGGGCAGGGTACTATTTTTCAGAAATCTGAATATGCACTGAATAAAAGACCCCAAAGATATTGGGGCACCATGTCCCCCAAAAGACGAACACATGCACTAGAAAAACAAGGTGTGAAAACAGAATTGGCTCTACTTACTATCATTCCCAATGACTGCTGGGGGACTTTGTACTTCTGTCCCCATTAACTCTTGGCTCTGCAGTTAGACGTCCTGGTCCCCAAAACTGTAAACTTTCATCAGGAGTCATAGCAAGAATCCACTGAATTATAGGCGGTAGCTGTTTTCTAGTTACTTTGGGCTCCTTGTGCAGGGATAAACAGGCAAAAATCTTGCCAGGCAGAAACAACCCAGAAACAATAAAGATCTCTGTTGGGCCACAGCCTTGCAAACATTTGGTGTTAGAAGTGATACAAATATTTGCCAACCAAATGGGTTTAAAAATCATATTTCATTGTGGTTTTAACATATACTTGGGCAATTATCAGTAAAGGTGACATCTTTTCATATTGGACATTCATGTTTGCTCTTTTATACATTGCTTTTGTCCATTTTTCTCAGGCTGTTATATTTTTCCCCCTACTGATTTGATGGAGTTTTTATATATTCTGAATACTAATTTTTTTGTCAATTTTATGTTTGCAGATACTATCCTGTGTCAGATTTGCTTTTTATCTTCATTTATAATGCCTGTTTTCATGCAGATGTTTTAAAATTGTGGTTAAATTTCTCTATCTTTTCCTTTATAATTTGTTTTTATTTTTGCATCAATTTTAAAGTTCTGTTAATTTTATGTTGCTAATTCATCTTGAAATAATTTTCTATGTAGGATTTAAGTAGGGATTCAATTTAATTTTTTTCTGTACAGATAATCAAGTGCCAAAAATAAATTATTATTTATTAAACTATCCATTTTTCCCCACTTATCTCTAATGTCATCTCAAGCATTTCCATTTCTGCCTATCATCTTCCATTCATTTGCTTGCTTCTAAACCAAAAACCTACTGTTCTTCATTAATTTATTCAACAAATATATATATCTATTGCCTACTATGTGCCACAAAGTGTTCTAGGCACTTAGGATACATGAGTGAACAAAACGAAGAGCCTATCTACCTCTTACAGTGCTTACACTTTAGTGGCAAAAGATGGATAATAAACAACAAAAATAATAAATAAGTAGATTGCAGAGCAAGTTAGAAGATGTAAGGAGCTATTTAAAAAAAAAAAGAAAAGAAAAATAGAGCAGGATCAGAGGAATCAAGAGTGCTGGGGAGAATGCAATATGAAGTAAGGTGTCCAGGGTGGGCCTCAAAGACATGGCAACTTCAGACAAAGGCTTGAGGGCAGCCACCCATTCAGATATCCAGGGTATGGGGTGTTTCAGGCAGAGGAAACAGTCACTACAAAGGCACCAAGACCATGTCTGCTATGTTTAAGGGGCAGGAAAGAAGTCATGTGGCTTGAGTGAGGTGAGCACAGGAAGCAGTAGAACAAATCAGATAATCCCGATTGTGTGGGGCCTTGTAGGCTACTGCAAGGACTAGGGATTTTACACTGAGTGACATGGATGGCCACTGCTGAGTTTTGAACAGAAGAGCAAATGCCATGTTATAGCAGGACCTTATTAAAACATAAGGATCACTCTGGCGGTCCCCTGCTGAGAAGTGACTGGAGTGGATCAAGCACAGAAGCAGGGAATGGTTAGGAAACTACCCTTGTAATCCAAGTGCAGGAGATGGTAGTTTAGCCCGGGGGGTAGCAGAGGAAGTCATGATCAGATTTGGGATCTATTTTGAAGATAGAGCCAAAGGATTTCCTTTCCTGACTGACTGCAAGCAGGGTTTGAAAGAGAGAGTCAAGGTTAACTCTAAGATGATTGGCTTGAGTGAAGAACTGTGGGTGAAGCAAGTTGGTAGGGAAAAACCAAGGGTTGTGATTACTCTAGTTTTAATGGGTCATGATATCTAGAGCAGCAAGTCTTCTTTTCTTACAGTTTTTCAAAAATTGTCTTTGCTATTCTTGGTCCATTACTATTCTAAACTTAGTTTAGTATTAGCTTGTCAAGTTCCATAACATACCCTGCTAAGATCTTGATTTGAATTACGTTGAACTTACAGATTAATTTGAAAAATATGTTGTCCTATTAAAAATATTGATCCTTTCTGTCAATGAACACAATATAGCTGTCCATTTATTCAGGCCCTCTTGCACGTCCTTCAATGCCATGTTATCATTCTTTCATAAAGGTCCTATATATTTTTATTACATATAATTGTATATATCCTATGATTTGTGTTGCTGCTCTAAACTCTGCTTTTTCTATTACACTTTTTTATTGCTTCTGGTTGGAATATTAAAACACCATTGATTTTAGTATGCTTTCCATACTGTCAAAAAACTTAAGGGAATCCTCTTATTAGTTTTAATGGCTTTTCTCCAGGTTCTCTTTGACTTCCTCTTTATAAAGAATCATATTTTGTACAAATGACAGTTTCATATTTCCTTGTCCTATTATTATTCTCTTTCCCTTATTTTACTTTCTTCCATCAGCTAGGACCTCCCGCTTAATGCTAAATAATAAGGGTGATAGTGGGAATCTTTGTCTCATCCTAATTTTGGTGAGAATGCTCCAGTAAGATTGAGTTTTGCTGTAGGCTCTTGGTTTCACACCCTTTATCATGTTAGAAATGCTTCCTTCCATTCCTAGTTTGTAAATAGCTTTTTATCAGGCATGAGTTTTGAGTTTTAACAATGTTTCGTTCTTTAGAGATGATCAGAAAGGTTTCCCTCGGGGCGCCTGGGTGGCACTGCGGTTAAGCGTCTGCCTTCGGCTCAGGGCGTGATCCCGGCGTTATGGGATCGAGCCCCACGTCAGGCTCCTCTGCTGTGAGCTTGCTTCTTCCTCTCCCACTCCCCCTGCTGTGTTCCCTCTCTCGCTGGCTGTCTCTATCACTGTCGAATAAATAAATAAAATCTTTAAAAAAAAAAAAAAGGTTTCCCTCCCTTCATCTCCTAAAGTTGTATATTACATTTGAAGATTTTTCTGAGCCATCCTTCAATAAACTTCGCCTACTTACAGTGTATTTTACACTGAGGAATTAATTTTGCTAATATTTTATTTCAAATTTTTTCATTTATGTTCATAAGGAAGATTTGTCATAATTTTATTTTCTTGTACTGTCTTGTCCAGAATTAGTATCAAAGTTATATTGGCCTCATAAAATGGGTTGGTTAACTTTCTCCCCCTCTTATATAACATTGCATTAGAAAAGGATTATTTGTTCCTTGAAGTTACAATAAAACTTTCTGAGCCACCTGGACCTTGTGTCTTTGGAGAGGAGAAGGGATGAAATGGGGGAGACTTTGCTTTGCTGTTATTCATTTATTCAGGTTTTCTTACTTCTATTTCTGTTTTTAGAGGTTTTCTTCACAGAACAAACCTTGGCTTTTACGGATCCTCTTTTTTTGTGGTTGTTTTCTATTTCTGTTCTTTCTTCACTATTATTATCTTATTGTGCGGTTTACTCTTAACCTGTTCCTTTCTGTCTTCTGGATATGCATAGTTATTTATTTTCAAGTATTCTTTTTTTCTGATAAATGTATTTAAGGCTACACATTTACCTCTAAGTTTTGCTTTAGATACATCCCAAATATTTAAATATGTTTAGATATGTAGTATTGTCCTTGTCATTCATTTCTAAATATTTTATAATTTCCATTTTTCTTTTTAATCTATAAGGTATTTAAGGGTGTACATTTTAGTTTTCAAACATATGGCATGTTTTTCATACTGTCTTTTCATTTTGATGCAATTTTGTTGCATTGTGCTTTGAGAATGTGATCTTTACTATATTCTTTTGAAACTTGTTGAGACTTACTTAGTGACCTGCTACAAGAGACAGGTGAACCCTAGACTCCTGGAAGACAACAGCTGTCTTTTACAGGCTATAACTAAATGGCTCTTTAGAGAATATTTTATCCAAAAGTGGTATTGATCCCAATGGTCTGCAGACTTGTCTCTGGAAGTCGTGGATTCAATGAATTTATTTGTCACCACCACCACCACCACTCCAGAACTTCTGAAAGACACTTGTAGAAATAAAGTTTTGAACAGAAGGGGGTAAAGATTCTAATTTATATCAAAATTTAAGCATCTAAGAGATTTAAAGATCATATCAAAATTACAACTACATCATTGTCTCAGACTTACATTTTTTGCACTATCATTCAAAATTGTTAGTTGGTAAAAATTTTTTCAAAGGTCCTGTTGGATTTTTTTTTTTTTTTTTTTTTTAGAATTACTTTTAGACTCCTGCATTTCCAGTCAAACTTATCTGTCGTTTCTGAGAATATTATCTGTGGCTAGGGGATTTTTTTATATTTGTGGGAATTACTTTATATTCCTTTAAGATTTATGATACTCAGCTGAAATCTTCAGAAAGAACTTTAAAGAAATTTCAAAATTTCATTAAGCCCTTTTCATTCACACTGTGATTTTTCACCTGTAGTAAAGATCTGTGATTGTTGAAACACTATTTTTCTAAAAGTAAATGAGAGGCTGACCACTACAACTTTGGCACCCCTGAAAGGAGGTCTTAATTTGTCTGCCTCGGTACCCTATCCAAAGTGGCTCAGGCAAGTTCTGCTCACTGGTACATTCCATGCTCTGTTCACTAGCACATCCCATTCCCTGTTAACTAGCATACCCCATTCTCCTAATTCTGCCTGCTAGGGGTGTCACAGAATAACAAACCCTCAGACAACAGATGGGATAGGAAGAGCGGTCTGTACTGTCAGAGTGGAAACCAACAGGGAGGCCAGGCTTTCAATAGAACATGTGCAGTCACCACATGTTCCCTTAACATTTTATCCAAACGTTCCCTCTCTTCCAGCTCTTTTCCCCACTTTTAGACTTCACACAGAATACAGCCAGGCTCACAATCATTTCCAGGGCTACCTCCACTATTAGGACCCCAGAAAGTTATACAGAATAGGAAGAGTGACACAGCCACTCCAGTTCTGAGACTGCATCCTTCTCCCTCAACTCCTTGTAGTTTCTGACAGTTCAAGGTCCCAAAATCACTGCCTGTTTTAGCTTACTGTGAGGTACACGTTTATAGTTTCCTTTTTATACTTTTTTAAAGCAGCCCTTTTCTACGGTTCAAACCACTTATCACCTATTTAAAAATGGTTCTTAAGCCATAGGTCTAACCCCTGACTATCCACCTAAGAAAGCTTTAGAAAGACATGCATTTCCAACTCCCTGCTGGGTATGTCTACCTCTAGGTTCCTTGACACCTTGAATTCAATGTTCTAATACCTAATAGACCAACCAAGCCAGATTTGTTTCAATTAAATCAGCCTTTTCCTAAAACCATACTAGGAAAGCTGAGAGTCTCCATTGTTTCTTCCCTTTTATTTTTCTCAGCCTACCCAGTTTCCTGGTAGTCAGTCCTTCACAGTTTCATTCCTTTCCCAGCACCACCACCCTGGTCCAGTAATTCACCAGCTAGATGATGACAACTGCTCCCCCGCCGCTGTCTACCTACCTCAGCCTGCTCTCTCACTGACACATACATTTCATGTTGCTTTCAGGTTGATCTTCATCACATATACTTTCAAACATGTCATTTGTCTTCTTTAAAACCATGAATAGGTAATATGCATGAATCTTAAAAGTAATAACACCCTTTTATCCTGTGATTCCACTGAGAGGCAGTCTGAAGGAAGTATTTTTTAATTAACAAATACTAATTTTTCAGAAATGTTTTAAGAGCATTATTTATAATCATTAAAAATTTGAAACAACCTAAATAATCAATATTAGAGAAAGTATTTAATGATGTTCCACCCATAATTTGGAATAGAGTATTATGCATCCATTTTTCTAAGATTATTTAATTGCATGGAAAATATTCAAAATGTAACGTTAAGGAAGAAAACACAGGGTAATAAGCTACATGAAGAAGGTGTTCATATTTGATTTAAAGGATACACTTTGAAAAAAAAACTCAAAGGGAAAAACCAAAATGTTAATAGTAAGATTACAGGTGATTTTCATTCTCTTCTTATACTTTTTGGTATTTCCCAAATTTCTACAGGAAATATGTACTCCAACTGTCATAATCAAATAGAAGAGGTGCTTTTTTTATATGTTTATATAGATTGATTAATAGACAATCATGGAAGGAAATCCAGTAAAATGTTGGAATAATAGTTGCCTCCAGTTGTTCTCTTTTGTATTTTTATGTATTTTCCAAATTTTCTCTAATAGACATGTGCCACTTTCATAACCAACAAAATTAAGGTAACTGCTAAAGTTTTAATACTCCTACCCTATCGTTAGCCAAACTGGAATACTCTGTTTCAGTACCATCATCCTCATGTTATCTGCTCATGCCCTGCACCCTTCATTCCCACCGCCACCTTTGAAAATCCCACCTATCTACCCAGAAAAATTTCAGATATCACCTTCTCCCTTAAGTCCTTCCAGAATGCCATTCAGATATAAAGTATCTCTTCTTGGAACCCCAAAGCACACCCAAGCCCTCCTACATCAGGTATTTTTATAGTCTACCCTATGTAATACTGGCTTCTGTGCTGTGACCTCTCCCTACACTGTGAACTAAGAACATGGGGCCCATCTCTCTGGAACTTGGTTTCCCCTCTATCACCTAGCATGGCAACTTGCATGTATTAGCTTCCTCAGGGAAGTATTTAATCGACCATCTTTTATCATTATCATGATGTTTATAAAGGAGGCACTTCCAGAAACCATAGTGCCAGCTATGGATTGCTCAGATCTTCCTTTGAGGCTTCTCAAGTGATTATGTGGAGGAAAAATGGACTGTTGAACATAGAAAGAAAAAAGTTCTCATTTCACTTTTCCCTTTCCTCTACCAGATTCCTGGATTTTTGTAGAAATGGATTCAGAAGCATTGAAAGTGGATATTTCAACCAGGTCTATATGCTGAAACACGTACTACATTTGTGGCCTTGGGAAAGCTCCTTATACTCTTTTAAGTTTTAGTTTCCTCATGTATAAGCTAGGAAGATACATAGTGCTAACCACAGAGTCACCAAAAAAATTTCATGGATAACATATAAAACGTGTCAAGCATATATGAGGTACTAAGTGTTCATTTCTACTCTCTTCTCTCATTTTCCCTACTTGCTCTATGTCCCACTCCCAAACATACACATGCACACATTCAAAACTCCCTCTCTCAGTCCACCCAAGGTCAGAGCTGCTTCTCCTGCCACCCTCGGTCCCTCAGATGTCAGACTATCCAATGGTGAAATGTGAGAGCCATCCCCTCCAACCTCAAATGAAACAGACTTTATGGATTATGGTCTTATATGCAGCCTCTCTGGATTCCTGCCCACAGAATTCTCTGAGCTAGTTTCTCCATTTCCTGAGCATATAACTCTCTGGTTACCACTCAGCTCAGACATCCCTTCTCTAACAGCTACTTCTGAACCCATCACTTTTTTTTAAGGCCTAACATCTCTTCACACCACTGCCTCCCCACTGCCTCCTTCCTGCCCAATGTTATCAGCCAGGTCTTCACCACGCCAAACCAACATAGAATGCTAGCCTCAACCAGGGGCACTGAGAGCTGTGTGCCTCTGGGCCACTCACTGGGAATGTTTTAAGCCCCAATTTGTCATCTGAAAATGATGACATTAAATTATTTCTAACATCCAGCTTGATCACTGGCTGGATCTGATGGCTCTGTGGAGAGAGAATTGAAATCTATATTCCTTTTCCCCTCAATTTTAACTGTGATTTTACAACTGTGATTAATGAGCAAATAAAATTTTTCCCACAAACAGTACATAACCTGGTATTCTTTTCCTTATGTGCTAAGAAGAAAAGTGAAGGAAAGGGAAAAAATTAAGGAGGTCACATTTATCAAATGCCTGCTGTGAGCCACACATTGTACCGGTATCTTTGTATGCATGGAATCCCCCCCCCCCAATAACTGGACAAGAAAAGCAGAATCATCCCACTTTAACAATGATAAAATGAAGATTCAGAGAGGTTAGGTCACTTGCCCAAAGACACAGAACTAAGGCACACCCAGGATCCCAACCCAGGCATGCCTAGAATTCAAAGCTAATATTCCTTCCCTTATGCCATGCTGCCTTTCTAGAAACAACTTCACAAGCTTATCTTCATGGAAAACTGCACAGACCCATGAGTAAGTTGGATTAAGAACCTCCCTATTACAGATACAGGGTTTGAAGGATGATTCTGCTGTACCACATTATTCATTACTGGGAATTCAGTGGCACCTGGTAAATAAAAGGCAGTTCATGCGGATCTTATAAAGGTAGCATGATTTTATGGAGCACTCTGCTGGAATTGCATTTTCTGTAATGGGATTTTACTAGATATAAATAAAGTATCTAAAGACTCAATAGAAAGACACAATGCACTACTCATGGCACATTTCCAAGGCACTCCTTTCCATGGCTCCCTATCCTTTATAAAGCACATGGATGACATCCAAATGTTGTCACTCTGGTTCAGATGAGAGCTCAGACCAGGGCAACAAACTGAAACCCAGATTCCAGCCACAATCTAACAAGGTTGACAATCTGACAATCTGACAAACCCCTTATCAGAAGGGGGAACCTGGGCAAAGAAGGGGAATGTCTTGGGCTAGATTCTAGAAAGGCGACTCAGAGGACCTGAGACAAGAGGCAGTCAGGCCCTGGTCACAGACACACATCTACAAACCCTGGCTGTGTGGGGGCTAGGGCCAATCACTGCTAGTCAGCTACCCAGAAGAGAAGAGGGCAGGAAAGGAGGATTTGAAAATAGTTTTCAGTTCTAAAATGCTATGACTCTCTCCAAAGAAGATGAATAGAGGTGGTAGAAATGTAAATGAGGCTTCAGTATATTTTCTTTGGGGGCACCTGGGTGGCTCAATCAGTTGAGCGTCCGACTCTTGATCTCAGCTCAGCTCTTGATCTGAGGGTCGTGAGTTCAAGCCCTGCACTGGGCTCCCTGAATATGCACAAGTACGTCTGTATCCCTTAAGGACAGTGGAGCCACAAATGCTCCCCAGGTATTGGCTGATGAGGCAGTGGATTTTTTTCAGTGGATTTTTTCAGTGGAATCTGAGGCTCAAACAAGACAACTAGTTTGAGATACTAAGAGATTTCATTAGACTAGACAGTATTAAAGTGACCCCTAGTGACTTGGTCAGGTACCTTTTTGCTCTAGGAATAGGGGTGAAAACATACTAGAAGCTATGGGTCCCTGCCACCAACTTACACCAGATCTCACGACAGCATCCACAGGGCTCATGTACAACTGGATAATTTGAATAACATTGTAGGCTACTCCCCAGGTTGCCTATTCAGTGAATCTGAGGAATTTAAGACATTCCATCTTCCCTCTGGCATTTCACATTTTTTTCTTTTTTTTCTTTCTTTTTCTTTATTTCCTTTCTTTTTTCTTTTTTTTTTCTTTTTTTTTCTTTTAGCATGGATATATTACTCCCTCTTTCAGTTTCCTATCCCTCGCTATTTTTCTGCCTTGGAAATATCTTCCTTTCAGCATTGCCTGGCATCTAGTAGTCAATACATGCAGCTCATTTTATCTCACACCTTCATCCTACCTCTTCTTGCGGCCCCCAAATGTCACTTATGCAACCAAGGACCCCAAAAATGGTGGTACATGTACCTCAGAGGACAAAAACCACCCTCTATAAAGCCCATTAGGCCATGCACTACTAAATTCAGAAGTTTCCAGAAGTCCCCTTGAGACTTCCTCCAAGTCTCTACATCTTCTCACTCCTCAGGGCTCTTTTCCTCAAGCTAAATTTTGAAAATTATTTCTTATGCAACTGTGTGCAAATTAAGTAACAGAATATAAAAAATTTCTTACCATTTCCATTGCAGATGTGCAAAATATTATTCATTCTTTCATCTAATAAATATTTATATTAAAGGTCTGTATTTGGGACTGGGCCCTGGTAACACAAAGACAGTAAGACATAGTACCTATCATTAAAAAGCAGGCAGGCAGAGGGAGATAATCAATTCAATATCTAATCATAATGCAAAGTGACAAATCTTATATGATGAACAAAGGCACAAAGAGCTAGGGGGAAAGATTGGGGAAAAGTTGCCAAGCCTTCCAAGAAGAGCAGGGGTTAAGCTAAAGGTACAGAAGTGTGTGAAGTGATTAGAGAACTAGGAAGAGGCCCCTTACCAGTTGGGTGAGAAGTCATATTAAAAATGAAAGCTTGCTGAGTAGATTTGGAATAGCTTCTACAAGACCTTAAACACTAGACTAAGGAGTGGAGATATCTTTCTAGAGACAAAGATGCCCCAGCAAAAGAATCGTATAATCATATCTATACTTTGAGAAGAATCTCTGTCAGGTATATAATCAAATCTCTTCGAAAAAAAGATCTAAAGACAATGACAGATTGGCAGAGAGACTCTCAGATGTGTCCACTGAACTGCATGCCCACTGCCACCACCCTGGTCCAGACTCCATCATCTCTCACCCTTTAAAGACTGAGCATCCCTGTCCTTGAGGAATGGGGAATCCAATTTTATTTTTGCTAGTAATGATACAGGCTGCGATATAAATGGGCAGAGTGGGGTCTCTTGTGAAAAAAAAGAGGATAGATCATACAGCTGTTTTAAAAGAGTATAAAGAGAAGGCATGTGCAACGGCCTCCAGTAGCATCCAATCTTGTCTTTTCAAATCTTATCTCACATCCTTCTAGTCCATGCTTCACACTGAAGCCTAAGTGATCCTTCTAAAATTCAACCATGATCCTATCATTTCTATGGTTCTTCTTGCTCTTAAGATAAATTTCCCTCGCCTGGCTAACTGGGCGGGTAGTGATGTCAGATAACCATGATGGGAATAAATTAAGCAGGAAAAAGAAACTACTAACTGTCGAGGCCCAAGTATGATATGGCCAGCACCACCCTACAAAATATGCATAGTCTATCCCATAGAGACCTGCCTTGTGAGAAAGTTATCATTATTTTCAGTTAACAAGTGATGATCCCAGGATGTAGACTGTAATGATATGCTGGTGAGAGGTTAAGCTAGGGTTTGAACCCAAGAGTGAGCCCACCTCAACACAATGTCTCCATGGAACCACAGGAAAAGAAACAATGTCTTCTGAAAGGAGTTGGAGTGCACACGTGAGAACAGGGGTAGTCTTTGAGCAAGATGGACCTTCCCTGTTTTACAGTCATCTATTTTTATTTAACCTTTACCCCCACTCAAAACTCTTTGTTCCATTGTCCTGATTGGATACCTGCCTTTGACTCTCTAGATTTGGCACTCATTTTGACTACCCCCAAAAAATATTTCATCAAATTTATGGTTATTATTTTCACAAATATATATTTCTGCTCCAGCATCTCTCTCTGGGATCCTTCTGAAACTCCAATTACACATATATTAGACCAACTGATATTACCTCATAATCACCAAGACTGTGTTCATTTCCCCCCCCTCAGGGCACTTGGCTCAGTCAGTTAAGTGTCCGACTCTGATTTTGGCTCAGGTCATGATCTCATGTCCATGAGATCAAGCCCCATATTAGACTCCATGCTGGGCATGGAGCCTGCTTAAGATTCTCTCTCTCCTCCTCCCTCTAAAAAAAATTTTTCTCAAGTTTTCATAATTTTTATTGACTATCTTCAAGTTCACTGATCCCTTCTTATGCAATATTGAATCTTCTATGAAGTCTATCCAATAATTGTGGGGTTTTTTTCTTTCAGATGCTATATTTTCAGTCCTAGAAATTCCACTTTATTCTTTTACATAGTCTACATTTCTTTGTTGATATCTCCCTATTAACTCATTCTGACCATCGTTTTCCATATATTCTTTAATGTATTTATAATATGTTTTAAGCCCTTGTCTGCTAATTTCAATGCCTGGCTCATCTCTGGGTCTGCTTCTATTGACTTTTTCCTTCTATTAACCATATTTTCTTGTTTCTTCACGTATCTGATTGAATTTTTTTTTGAATATTAAACACTGCAGAGGATATGTGCTAGATTTTGTGATTTTTCTCCAAAGAATGTTGAATTTTGTCCTGACACACAAGTAAATTACTGGTGGGTCATCCTGATCCTCTGCAGGCTTAGTTTTAGATTTTATAAGAACGAGTTTATGTTTGCTTTTGCACCTTAGCCCTAGGATATAACCCCCTATTCTGGGTTTACTCCTAAGACATGGCCCTCCTAGAGCTTCAAACAAAAGCCTAAAGTTTCTCTTTAACTTAGCAGGACCTGAACTCCAACTCTCTCCCAGAATCAGGCTCCTGCTAAAACCTCAGCTTTTTAGCAGCTGCACTCTGCTGGTTTCTTTTGAGTCTCATTCTGTGCAGAGACAGAGGCAGCCAGAGTTAAGGGGAATTGGTACAGAGATTTTGGTGGCTGTCCCTCTATTGCTCCTCCCTTCCAGGATGTTTTACATTGATATTTAGCGGCTCTTGCAGTCCCTGGATTTGACTGCTGTCTATTCAGCCTGGTGAGATAGCCACTTTCTATTTGCACTCTCTTTTTTTCTAAGCAACTGACTACCGGAAGGTACCCTCAAGGAAAAAGCTGGTTAAGTGTGGTGCTTATCAAGTTTGTTTCCCTTATTTCAAGAGATATGTTCCATCCAGATTCTGCCCAGACAGCAACACTTGGTTGTTTGCCATTTCCTTCAAGTAACTGTTTTCTCGGTGGGGGGGGGGGGGGGGGGGGGGNGTGTGTTTTGTTTTGTCCAGAGGCAAAATTATTATCAGCTGGAGTTTCAGAAACTTATCCAAGTTCAGAAATCAGCTGCGGTAGGATTTAAACCCAAATTTGGATGATAACAAATATCTCATATTCCATCCCAACAGTTTTTGGGGCTGGAAGAGTTAAGAGATTTTTTAGGGAAGTGTAATTTCTTTAGGGAAATAGGAATTTACTTCATTGATAAATTTGTCTTATTATAAGCATTGATTTCATGTTTTAAATCACTCACCATGTTCCTTTGATCTGTGCTCAGTTCCATACTCTGTGTCTACCAGAAGCACAATCTGAAGTACTTCTACACTGTTCAATGTATTGTGGAACAACCAACAACCCATTTTGAAAGGAATCTTATGCACACATTCAACATGATTCTAAGTGGTTTAATTCAATTAAGTCCATCTAAAGCTGCAAGTAATATCAACCTGTAAGTAGAGCAATAGTAATACCAACATACAGTTGACTCTTGAAAAACACAGGGGTTAGGGGCACCAAACCCCTGCACAGCTGAAAATCCATGTATAACTTTTGACTCCCCCCAAATTTAGTAATAGCCTACCGTTGACTGGAAGCAGTACCAATAACACAAATAGTTGATTGACACATATTTTACATGTATTATACATGTTATATGTATTATATTCTGTATTCTTACAATAAAGAAAGCTACATAAAAGAAAATGTTATTAAGAAAATCATAAGGAAGAAAAAACAAATTTATGGTACTGTATTTATCGATGCCACAAGTTTACATTATCCGTTTATAAAATGAATCATCTGTCAGTATCTACATCAATATTGTCTTAAGTGACACAAAACAGTAGATGTTATACATATTATCAACACTAGACATCAAAAATGAAAAGATAATGTGAAAAAGAAATGTGTATTTATTTACAGGTGTAGCAATTCATGCACTGATAACAAAGAAACAGCAGTATGATTGCTTTATGGTAGCCTAGTGTAATCGATATGATTGCTTCATGGTAGCCTAGCCTTCACACTAATGACTGAATTATTATAAAATTTGTATGGCATACAGTATTACAGTCATATTCATAATAGAGTATTGGAAACACTGTTACCTTTAAAAAAAAAAAAACCTAAGTGTGATGATAGGCTGATATGCAGTTTCTCCAATTATGAGAGAGCGAGGCATACTATATGATAATATAACTCTTTGAAAGTACAGTTATAAAACAATAAGAAAGCTAACACATTAATTTTATATTAAATATCACTTACCTTAGGCCTATGTAAAGATAGGTTATCCATCTCCACACAAGTCTTTCACACAATGTTCTACATGATGAATACTTAGGTGATGATGATGATGATGGTGACACAAAAGCTTCTCATACAGTTCTTGCCTACAGTTACTAGATTTTCACAGATTCACGCATCCACCTGCACCCCAGAAGAGTTTGTTAACTGTACAGCATGAGGATTATTTACTAGTCATGAAGTGGAAGTGGATCATCATGAAGGTCTTCATCCTCATTGTCTTCACCCCGAGTAGGCTGAGGAGGAGGAGGAAGAGGAGGAGGGGTTGGTCTTGCAGTTCCAGAGGTGGAGAAGGTAGAAGAGATGGCAGGAGAGGCAGGCACACTTGGTGTAGCTTTACAGAAATACATCATCATTTCTGACCTTTTTGCTTCTTTTTTCTCTAGAAATGTTTCTGTACAGTACTAAGCCTTTTCCCACCATTTGCTTTGGTTTCAGTGCCCATATCATGGAAGGGCTCACGTCATAAGAGAAAAAAAAAGTCTAAAATAGCACAGAATAATTAGAACCCTCCCGCCAGATTGTCTAATGTCAGTTTGTCTTCTGGCGCTCCTTCTTCTACACCTTCTTATCGTCGGACACCGGTTCTGAAGCACGTCTCCATCAAGTCATCTTTTGTTAATTCCTCCAGGGTGGTGCCTATTGGCTCTTGAATTTCTCTAAGATCCATATCTCAAATTCCTTCACACCTCCCCTTTTTGTCATATCCACAATCTCTTCCATGATTTTCTTGATTGGCTCTAAACCCTGTGAAGTCATGCACAACATGTGGACACAATTTTCTCCAGCAGGAATTTATTGTTTTGGGCTTGATGGCTTTCATGGCTTTTTTTTTATAACAACAATGGCATATTCAATGGTGTAATCCTCTCAGACTTTGATAATGTTCTCTCTATCAGGGTTCTCTTCCATTACATTGGCAAAGCTTTACATAGACTGTCATATGTAATGAATCTTAAAGGTCCTTATGATCCCCTCATCTAGAGGCTGAATTAGAAACATTGTGTTTGGGGGCAAATAGACCACTTCAATACCTTTGGTGTTGAACTCATGGGACTCTGTGTGGCCAGGAGCATTTCCAGTACCAAAACAACTTTAAGAGGCGGTCCCTTACCAGCAAGCACTTACTGACTTCAGGGACAAAGCATCAATGGGACCAATCCAGAAAAAGAATTCTCATTGTCCAGACCTTCTTGTTGTACAACCGAAAGACTGGCAGCTGGTGTTCACCTTTCTCTTCAAGACTCAGAGATTAGCAGCTTTATAGATAAGGGCAGTCCTGATTACAAACCTGACTGTATTTCTACAAAATAGCAGAATCCCTGCATGCCTTAAATCCTAGTGCTTGCCTCTTTTTCTAACCAATAAATGTCCTTTGTGGCTTTTTCTTCCCCTTGGATAGGGCACTTTTGTCTCCATTAAAAATCTGTTCTAGCAGAGAGTCCTTCTCCTCAATGACTGTCTTAACAGCATCTGGGAACTTGTCTGCTGCCTCTTGGTCAGCAGAAACTGCTTCTCCTGTTATCTTGATTTTTTAAGCCAAATCTCTTTCTGAAATTACCAAACCATCCTTTGCTGGCATTAAATTCTCCAGCTTTAGATCCTTCACCTGCCTTTTGCTTTAAGTTGTCATGTAACAACTTTGCTTTTTCTCAAATCATATTAGAATCTATAGGTAGGCCTTTCTTCTACCAATCCTGTACCCACATAAAAATTGCATTTTCAGTATGACATAAAAAGTTATTTTGCAAAAAGTGCAAGGTTTTTGGACCCACTGATATAGCTGCAGCAATGGCTTCACGAATTTCCTTTTCTTTTTTCACAAGTGGCCTTACACTCTATTCATTCATTTTGAAATGGGTGGACAATCACAGCTGTAGACCTCAATCTATAGTACATATGAAGCAATTCAACATTTTCTTGTAGTGTTATGACTTTTCTTGGCTTCTTGGGAGCACTTCCAGCATCACCAGTGCTACTTTGTATAAGTCCCATGGTGTTATAAAAGGTTTATGGTATTGCACTACGCACGATGAAAAATACGCAAGAATAGGGGCACCTGGGTGGCTCAGCTGGCTAAGCATCCAACTCTTGATTTTGGCTCAAGTCATGATCTCAGGGTAGGGAGACTGAGCTCTGGATAGAGCTCCACTTTGGGCATGGGGCCTGCTTGGGATTCTCTCTCCCTCTCCCGTTGCCCCTCCCCCTGCTCACTCAAGTGCGCATGCGCACACACACACACACTCTCACTCTCTCAAAAAAAAAAAAAAAAAAAAAAAAAAAAAGAACCATGAGAGATCACTTTTAACCGGGATACGCAATTTTAAAAGAGATGAACTGTTCATGCAGAGATGATTAGCATCACATGGCATTTTAAGTGGATACTCCCAACACTTGAGCTCACCACACTAGCAACAGGAGGTTGCTACAGAATTATTACAACAGTACAGTATTACTATAGTCGATTTCTCAGTTATGATTTAATACTGCACCTTTACATTTGTTTAAATCTCTTTCAACTGCAAATAGCACCATATATGGTCTGTGAGTGTTTTTGTGTGCAAGTTTTGATAAATTTTAACTTTTTAAAATAGACTTGTCTAAATTTTATGATAGTAAATGATAAAAACAGACTAGAATCTACATATATTTTATGCATTCATGACATACCTTCTTCTTATTTTTTTTTCAATATTTCCAGGCTGTGTGGTTCATTTGTAGGTTTTTTCAAATCTTTGCAAATCTCAAAAAAATTTCCAATGAACTTATTGAAAAAAAAAATCCACATGTAAGTGGACCCATGCAGTTCAAATCCATGTTGTTCAAGGGTCAACTGTACTCTTTATAAGACTTGGATCTGTTCTCAGCTAATGTGTCACTTAAAGGGCCACTGAAATTGTTAATACCCAGGGATAGAAAATATTCTAAAACTATGAAGATACAGCATTTGAGAAAGATACACAAAGGCATAAAGCATGTCATTATTATTATCATTTCAAGGCAGTGTGTGTTCTGGTCAACAGCCTCCTCAGAGTATCTCTGCTCCTGTTCTCACCATCCTGAACAGTCCATCTTCAAGGTAGCAGCCAAAGTGACTGCTTTAAAAAATAAGTCATATTATGTCACTTCTTTGCCCAAAATCCTCTAAAGGCTTTCCAAAATAAAAGTCGAAGTCCCCACAGTTGCCATAAGCCCTTCATGATTTAACTCCCTCTTAATCTCTGGTTTTAGCTGTTGCTATGCCCCCCTGGTTTATTCCACTCCAGCCTACTGGCCTCGTGTCAGGCACGCCCTGCCTCAGGGACTTTGCACTTGTACTCCTGCCTACAATGGTGTTTCCACAGATCTCTGCGTGACAACCTCCTTTGCTTCTTTAAGATCTTTGCTTAAATATTACCTCATTGATGCCTTCCTTGATCATCATTTTCAATTACAAGCCCCCACCCCAATCCTAATCTGACATTTCCTATTCTCCCTCCTTGCTTTATATGAATCAACAGCATTTACCATAATCTGACATTCTGTACCATATACTTTACATATTTATCTTATTTTCTGTCCTAGCCCACTAGCACATAAGTCCTTGAGGGGAGGTATTTTTTCTGTTTGTCTCCTCCTGCAGTAAATAAAAAAATTGATGAATAAGTGAACAAATGATCTGAGTGTGAGACCTAGTCCTACCATTAACTAGTAGCCTGACCCTGGGAAAGTCACTTAATCTCTCTGAGCCTCAGTTTTCTCATCTCGGAGATATATACAAAGAACAGATGAAACAATACATATATAAATACTTTATAAAAATTACTACCCAAATATATAAGTTAGTTGGTCGTGGTGGTGTTTTTATAGCCACTTGATGGCTAGGCAGAATAAAAATGTTCTACACGGAAAAAAAAATCACAGGGACAAAATTGCCGGTCTAGTTACCTATGCATTAATAGCAGCTGGGAAACTATTTGTCATTCAACTAGCACACCAGCCCAACTGTTTGTTATGTGTCACTGAAGACCTATGTATTGGCACCAGGATTAAAGCACATAGGATTTGCTTGAGAATCCAGCTCTTACTTTTACTTGTGGGAAGGCAAAGCCAATGCTGAATCCATGGGATCTCCATCTCGTGGTCATGCTAGTGCACATTTCTACAACAAAGCTGTTAAGCTGAGGCCTGGCCAAAGGACATACTTGCCAATCACGAGCTATTCAGCCAAAAGGAATGCTAGGAAACAGTTCCTATGCATGCCTGACAGCTCACTTGACCAACAGGTACTTCTCACTCTAAGCTCCCAGTGTCCTCCTATTTTGCTGAATTTTCCCAGGTGACCCTCCCCAAACCTTCCTCCTTATGTAAGGTGAACACAAACTCTGCCACTCCTCTCCATGCAAATGTCACTGCCACCAGGGCAAAGGTCATATGGCAAGGAAAAGAAAGCCTGGTGGAAAAGAGGGTGACAAGAACTTCTCCCAAGTACGAAATGAATTCATGAGTGTTAGAAGCAACATGGATGCCAGGCTTCCACATGGACACATTCTCATCTTGAACTAAGTGACAATATTATGGAAATTAAGAAACTGGGAAAGGACTATCAAAGAGAAAGACATTTGAGTTTCAAAAGGCTGCAACAGGGGGTGTTAGGGGAGCCCAGAGATATGGCTAAAAAAATAAAATTTATTTTCCCACAAAACAAACAGCAGTGATTCCTACTAAGTTAGCTGATTCTGGAAAGCCACATCGGAGAGTGTTTTCAATCATCTTAAAGTAAGCATATTTTTAAAAATATCTTTTTGAGTTTGTTCATGATAAGGTCTACCATGAACTATCATTAATTATCTCCATATTAGCATGAGTCTTGGAATCACAGCTGAGACTTGGAAGGATTTATGGTGGGACTTAACCCAAAAAGACAATCATCCGGGAAGCACCACCATTGGTCCCAATGTAATTGGTCTTGATCAACTATAATCCTTTGTCTAAGTCCTGGGGTATCAATGACACAAGAGGAAGATGAAAGGTGTTCTACGTAATAGCTCCCGATATATAAGGACACCTGGGATTTTGCTGACACTCTATACACAAGAATTCAGGGAAAGTTCACAGGGGCTTTCTTCATTGTTCACACTATTTTGGCCAAAGGTACGCAGAACTAAATGGTTGTTTCTCAGAGTGGACCAAACATGTTGCTTCAACTGAATGCCGCTTCCTAGGGTTTCAGTGAAAACATCCCAGTTATTCCTGAAAAAAACAGATCCGGCACTGTTTGATTTTGAATGCCCTAAAAAAAATCTATATGTTGTACTAGACCTAAGAAATTTCATTCATAGGAATTATTTTACTTTTATTTACTTTCTTTATACACAGCATCATTCCAAAAGGAAAATTTGAGACAACTTAACAAAAAAAATATATATATATATGATAATTAATAATAAAAATACAATGAGACTAAAAAAAGAAAAGTGAGTCAGTAAATAGCTCCCAAAATACTTGGCAGTGAAACTGCAGATAGTTTTACCTGCTCTGTCTGTGAAAACTGGAAGGCATAGAGTATGTCTGATAAACATGTCTCCTGCTACCCTCAAACGCATTCACAATATTAAGCCAAAGCATGAAAAACTGCTCCAGGTGAGACAGCCCAGCTGTTAGTCTTCACAGTGAGCAGCATTCCTGGGGAGGCTTTGTCATTTCTTGGCTGCTTATCCATTCTCATGGTCCCAATATTTTGACGCATTCCGTATCTAGAAGCAAAATGGCCCCAGTCCTCAGGCCCTCTCTGGAGTTGGCTTTTTCATCTTGGGTTGCTGAGGTTCAGGACTGAGACCCACATGGCAGCGTGTCCCCTGGTCACAAGACCTGGGGTGAGAAGAGCAGAGAAGATGGCTGCTCCCCAGATCCAGCTTTGCCAGAGACATACCTTCTGCCACCTGACTATGGGCCTGCATCTTTGTTTTACCCAAATCTGTTGAGTCAATCTATCACGATTATATTTTCAAGTGTTTAACCAAATGGTTATAAATTTCAATAATTTGGTTAAATGCCCAAGTGAAAATGGTCATTCAGTAGAATTAAAGAGGTTTCCATCACTTGTTAAATCATTTTTGACTTAAGCAACATATTTATATATGGTAATTCATAAATATACATTTAACCCATGCTCAGATCCACAGAGCAAAATGGCAGATAAAGGGGAAAATGATGCTTCTTTCTCAATCAAACTGGATGTCAAGGTAACCCCCTAGTTAATAAAAGGGAAGTTTCTTTTCACAGAAATAATCTAGTTCATAAATATAAGGAAATGCTAGAATTGAAAGAGGGCCATCCTGCAACCTCTAACAGAACGATGGATCTAGGCAATGACCATTAAGGGCTGGTAACGTAATGATCCAGTTATGAAATGCCTCCAGAATGGCTTATGCACCCACTTGTGGATTCTGATCAGGACTCTAGCTCCCAATTTTTTTTTTAAAGATTTTATTTATTTATTCAACAGAGATAGAGACAGCCAGTGAGAGAGGGAACACAAGCAGGGGGAGTGGGAGAGGAAGAGGCAGGCTCATAGCAGAGGAGCCTGATGTGGGGCTCGATCCCATAACGCCTGGATCACGCCCTGAGCCAAAGGCAGACGCTTAACCGCTGTGCCACCCAGGCGCCCCCTAGCTCCCAATTTTTAGAAAGGATAGAGGAATGACAAACATGATCATTCAATCTAGACTGAAAGAAACAATGCAGAATAAATTATCTAATTTCATGAACAAATAAATTACAAAGAAGAAAAGCGGGATGAACTTACAGATTAAAAGAGACAAAATATTTATACCAACCAATTACAATGTATGAACTCTATTTGGATCTTGATTCAAACATATGGACTCTTGGGATATTTGATAATATTAAAAAAACTTTTTTTGGTGTGATCATGGCATTATGGTATGTTTTCCAGAAAACTGCTTATTTATTTATTTATTTATTTATTTATTTATTTATTTATAGTGAGCCCTCAAGCAGGGGGTGGTGGGGCAGAGGGAGAGGGAGAGAGAGAATCTTAAGCAGGCTCCACACCCAGCGCAGAGCCTGACTCAGGGCCCGATCCCACAACCCTAAAATCATGAACTGAGCTAAAATCAAGAGTTGGACAATTAACCAACTGAGCCACCCTGGTACCCCTAGAAAACTGCTCTTTTAGAGATATATACCAAAATATTCATGGATGAAATGAGATGATATGTGAGTTTGCTTTAAAATAACCTAAGATGGAGGAGAGAGAGCGAGTGGGAATATACATGAAACCCACTCAGCCCTAACTGATAACTGTTGAAGCTGAGTGAGGGAGGCTTCATTACATCAGTTTATTTTTAAGATACTTGAAAATTTTCACAATAAAGAACTAAAAAATAAATATTTTTTTAAATCCACTGAAAGAAATAATATTGACAGAAAATTCCTTATAAGATAACCAGGCCACTGATGGTCTTAGATGCAATACAAGTAATTTATGGGTTAAGCCAGAGCCCACCAGAAAAGCACCCCGTGGCACACATGGGTGTGTGGGGACCAAATATACCTGGGTGGATGCCAGGAGCCCAAGGAGAAGAGCAGTGTAACCAACAGCTCACGAACCGCCTCGTGCTGCTCACTCTAAAGGGCTGTCAGTAGTACTGTTAACTGTCTTACGTTACAGTGTCCTCCTTATACATATCCCTGAAAGAAATTTCTTTCTGGTTCTAGAATCAGGAGATTTTAAGATTCCCCCAAGCATGTAGATTTCAGCATCGCACCCATTAGGATGCCTATTAACAAACAACACGTGCTGGCAGGGATGTGAAGAAACTGGAATCCTTGTGCTTTCCCAGTGGGAATGTACACTGGTTCAGCCATTGTAGAAAATGGGATGGCAGCTCCTCAAAAAATGAAACATAGGCATACCATACGATCCAGCAATTCCACTTGTAGGTATATTCTTTAAGGAACTGAAAGGAGGGTCTCAAAGAGATATTTACACTCCCATGCTCATAGCAGTATTATTCACAACAGCCAAAAGGTGGAAGCAGCCCAGGTGTCCTTCAACAGATGAATGGGTAAACAAAATGTGGCACATATATTTGGTAGAATTTGACCTGGCCTTAAAAAGGGAAGGAAATTCCAACACAGGTCACAAAGTGGATGAACCTTGAAGACGTTATGCCAAGTGAAATCAGTCACAAAAGGATAAATATTGAATGATTCCACTTACTGGAACTATCTAGAGTAGTGAAACTCAGAGAGATGGAAAGCAGAATGGGGACTGCTGGGGGCTGGCTGGAGACAGAATGGAGAACTATTATCTAAGGGATACAGAATTTCAGTTGGGAAAAATGAAAAAGTCCAGGAGATCGATGGTGGTGATGGCTGCACAACAGGAAGACGACTCTTACTACCACTGAACTCTACACTTAAAAACAGTTACAACAGCAACTTTTATATTATGTATGTTTTACCACAAGTTTTAAAAACTGAAGCCAACCATACGACTAACTAATCTTCGCAATGCTGCTAGAAAATACAGAGCCAAATTTGTGGCCAACTTTTATAAATTATATTTTACTACAATGTGCACTATTTGTACATTTCATTTCTCATATGTTTCTTTGGTCTAACATTTACCTAATTCTAATCTATGCTATTTTGCCATGTCTTGTGCTTTAATTTTCCTTTATTTTGTTTTATAGTAAGGCAGAAGGTAAATGGTTGGGACAAGTAAGAGCAAGAGAGAATATTCCGCTTTATATTATCTGCAACACGGGGTTCAGTATTTTTCTTAAAAATGGGAGTTGAGTTAAATTGAATAATAATTAACTCTAGTTTTTGTCATTCTCCATATCTACACTTCTCTTCTAAAAAAGCTAATTCACAGAGAAGTAGTAGATATGTAATTGTTTCTCTTGCACACCCTATTGAGCATTTTTTCTCTGTAGAGATTTAAGAAATTACTGCCATATTTATAAAATAAAATTATACAAATCTTCTTCATTTTCAAAACTTTTTTAAAAAGTTGGTCAGTTGGATGGTCACTGTACACTAGTGATAACAGTGAAATAATTAGCCACAACTGATCAACTCAATAGTTGAGGCCGAAAGAGGAATCATGGCACTTTTTGAGAGCTCTGTATTGATTCAGAAGGAAGCAACCAGGGGAGGTTAAGATGGCGGAGGAGTAGGGGACACCTTTTTCAGCCGGTCCCCTGAGTTGAGCTGGATAGGTACCAGACCAGCAGGAATATCCACGGAATCAGCCTGAGACGCAGGAAGATACATCTGGATCTCTACAAATGAACATCTCCAGCGCTGAGTATCGAGGTACGAAGCGGGGAGCCATGAAACCGCGCACAGATATCGGAAGCTAAACAGAAGGGGGAGGGAGCCGCCGTGTCAGGGCGCCGGGAAGCGGTAGCCACCTGCAAGGGGGAGCGGACAGACCGCGGACCCGCACGCTTGAGACAGCAGGCTGAGAAGGGAGCTCCGGGAGCGCACGCGGGACGGCTGGCGGTTGGCGGGCCACCTGCACGGGGGAGCAGGCGGACTCGCGGACGGCACCCGCGAGACAACAGACTTAGAACGCGAGCTCCAGGAGCGCGCGCGCAGGGCGGCTGGCGGGCCACCTGCACCGGGGAGCGGGCGGACCGCGGACCCGCACTCTGGAAACGGCAGACTGAGTCCGTGAGCCGGGAGCGTGCACCACCAAGCATCTCACGGAGCTCCGGAGCTCCGGTGTGCTCACTGGATCGAGGCTGAGACCGGGAGCTCCGGGAGCGTCCGCGGGGCGGCTGGCGGCTGGAGGGCCACCTGCACGGGGGAGCAGGCGGACTCGCGGTCAGCACCCGTGAGACACCAGACTGAGACGGGGAGCTCCGGGAGCCCGCGCGGGGCGGCTGGCGGCTGGCGGCGGGCGGGGTTGGAAACACAAAGGACAGAGACGTGCCGGCCCTGGAAGTGAGGGCTGGGACGCCGGGTGTGGGGCGCACAGCCCGGGATGCTGCAGGGTTGAGCAGCACCAACAGAAACAGAGTTAAAGTGGCCAGAACATCAGTGGAGAACGATCCGCGATCCCTCTGTTCTGAGACAGAGGCTGAATTTCAGCCGCTGCTGCTCTCTCAGAAGAGGCATAGCAAACCGCCAGGGAAAGCCGCCAGAGAACAAAAGCCCGGAAATACCGGCTCACAGGGTGCCCATCCCCATCCCCCCTCGCAAGGGACACAGAGACTCTACCCAAACAGGGTTTTCTGAGTACCTGCAGGCAGGCCCCTCCCCCAGAAGGCAGGCTGAAAAATCAAGAAGCCCACAACCCGGAGCGCCTGAGTGGCGCAGTCACCAAGCACCTGTCTTCGGATTAGGGTGTGATCACAACGCTCCGTAAGGAGTCCTTCATCGGGCTTCTCCACCGGGAACCTGCTTCTTCCTCTCCCACTCCTCTGCTTGGGTTCCCTTTCTTGCTGACTGTCTCTCTCTCTCTCAAATAAATAAATAAACTCTTTAAGGAAGAAGCCCACATCCCTAAGATCTCTATAAAACAAGGGCGCACGGCCTGGGTCCCAGTCAACACTTGGGCTCTGGACAACCCTGCAATCTCTCTTCATCAGAATGACGAGAAGGAGAAGTCCCCCCCAGCAAAGAAAAGATAATGAGTCTGTGGCCTCTGCCACAGAATTGGCCTCGGCCACAGAATTAATACATATGGATGTATCCCAATTATCAGAAATGGAATTCAGAGCAACAATGGTCAAGATGATGAGTAAACTTGAAAAAAGCATCAGAGAAAGCGTTGCTGAGAATATAGAATCCCTAAGGGCAGAAATGAGAGCGAATCTGACAGAAATTAAAAATTCTATGAGCCAAATGCAGTCAAAACTAGAGGCTCTGACGGCCAGGGTCACCGAGGCAGAGGAACGCGTTAGCGAATTGGAGGATGGGTTAGTAGAAGAAAAAACGAAAATAGAAGCTGGTCTTAAAAAAATCCACGCCCACGAATGTAGATTACGGGAGATTACTGACTCTATGAAACGATCCAATGTCAGAATCATCGGCATCCCTGAAGGGGTGGAGAAAAACAGAGGTCTAGAAGAGATATTTGAACAAATTGTAGCTGAAAACTTCCCTAATCTAGCAAGGGAAACAAGCATTCGTGTCCAAGAGGCAGAGAGGACCCCATCCAAGCTCAACCAGGACAAACCTACGCCACGGCATGTCATAGTGCAATTCGCAAATATTAGATCCAAGGATACAGTATTGAAAGCGGCCAGGGCAAAGAAATTTCTCACGTACCAAGGCAAAGGTATCAGGATTACGTCAGACCTGTCTACAGAGACCTGGAATGAGAGAAAGGCTTGGGGGGGCATTTTTAAAGCTCTTTCAGAGAAAAACATGCAGCCAAGGATCCTTTATCCAGCAAAGCTGTCATTCAGAATTGATGGAGAAATAAAGACGTTCCAAAATCGCCAATCATTAACCAATTTCGTAACCACGAAACCAGCCCTACAGGAGATATTAAGGGGGGCTCTATAAAGGTAAAAAGGCCCCAAGAGTGATACAGAGCAGCAAGTCACAACCGATACAAAGACTTTAAAGAGAAATGGCATCATTAAAATCATATCTGTCAATAATCTCTATCAATCTAAATGGCTTAAACTCTCCCATAAAACGCCACAGGGTTGCAGATTGGATAAAAAGACATGACCCATCCATTTGCTGTCTACAAGAGACTCATTTTGAACCCAAAGATGCATTCAGACTTAGAGTAAGGGGATGGAGTACCATCTTCCACGCAAATGGACCTCAAAAGAAAGCTGGAGTAGCAATTCTCATATCAGATAGACTGGATTTTAAACTAGAGGCCATAGAGAGAGATACAGAAGGGCACTATATTATTCTTAAAGGAAGTATTCAACAAGTGGATATGACAATTATTAATATATATGCCCCCAACAGGGGAGCAGCAAGATACACAAGCCAACTCTTAACCAAAATAAAGAGACATATAGATAAGAACACAGTAATAGTAGGGGACCTCAACACCCCACTATCAGAAATAGACAGAACACCCTGGCAAAAACTAAGCAAAGAATCAAAGGCTTTGAATGCCATACTCGACGAGTTGGACCTCATAGATATATATAGAACACTACACCCCAGAACCAAAGAATACTCATTCTATTCAAATGCCCATGGAACATTCTCAAGAATAGATCATGCTCTGGGACACAAAACAGGTCTCAGCCAATACCAAAAGATTGAAATTATCCCCTGCATATTCTCAGACCACAACGCTCTGAAATTGGAACTCAACCACAAGGAAAAACCTGGAAGAAACTCAAACACTTGGAGGCTAAGAACCATCCTGCTCAAGAATGACTCGATAAACCAGGAAATCAAAAAACAAATTAAACAATTTATGGAGACCAACGAGAATGAATACACAACGGTCCAAAACCTATGGGATACTGCAAAGGCAGTCCTAAGGGGGAAATACATAGCCATCCAAGCCTCACTCAAAAGAATAGAAAAATCTAAAATGCAGTTTCTATATTCTCACCTCAAGAAACTGGAACAGCAACAGAGGGACAGGCCTAACCCACTGACAAGGAAGGAGTTGACCAAGATTAGAGCAGAAATCAATGAATTAGAGACCAGAACCACAGTAGAGCAGATCAACAGGACTAGAAGCTGGTTCTTTGAGAGAATCCATAAAATTGATAGACCACTGGCAAAACTTGTCCAAAAACAAAGAGAAAGGACTGAGATTATTAAAATTATGACTGAAAAGGGAGAGGTCACGACCAGCACCATTGAAATTGCAAGGATTATTAGAAACTTTTATCAACAGCTATATGCCAAAAAACTAAACAATCTGGAAGAGATGGAGGCCTTCCTGGAAACCTATAAACTACCAAGACTGAAACAGGAAGAAATAGATTTCTTAAATAGGCCAATTAACTATGAAGAAATTGAGTCAGTGATAAACAACCTTCCAAATAATAAAACTCCAGGCCCAGACGGTTTTCCTGGGGAATTCTACCAAACATTCAAAGAAGAAATAATACCTATTCTCCTAAAGCTATTTCAAAAAATAGAAACAGAAGGAAAGCTACCAAACTCATTCTATGAGGCTAATATTACCTTGATCCCCAAACCAGGCAAAGACCCCCTCAAAAAGGAGAATTACAGACCGATTTCTCTAATGAATATGGATGCCAAAATCCTCAACAAGATCCTTGCTAATAGAATCCAACAGTACATTAAAAGGATTATCCATCATGACCAAGTGGGATTCATACCTGGGATGCAAGCATGGTTCAACACTCGCAAATCAATCAATGTGATACATCATATCAACAAGAAAAGACTCAAGAACCATATGATCCTCTCAATTGATGCAGAAAAAGCATTTGACAAAATACAGCATCCTTTCCTGATTAAAACCCTTCAGAGTGTAGGAATAGAGGGTACATTTCTCAATCTCATAAAAGCCATCTATGAAAAGCCTACTGCAAGCATTATTCTCAATGGGGAAAAGCTGGAAGCCTTTCCCTTAAGATCAGGAACACGACAAGGATGCCCACTCTCGCCACTATTATTCAACATAGTACTAGAAGTCCTTGCAACAGCAATCAGAAGACAAAAAGGGATCAAAGGTATCCAAATCGGCAAAGAAGAAGTCAAACTGTCTCTCTTTGCAGATGACATGATACTCTATATGGAAAACCCAAAGGAATCCACTCCCAAACTATTAGAAGTTATAGAACAATTCAGTAAGGTGGCAGGATACAAAATCAATGCCCAGAAATCAGTTGCATTTCTATACACGAATAACGAGACTGAAGAAAGAGAAATTAGGGAATCCATCCCATTTACAATAACACCAAAAACCATGCGTTACCTTGGAATTAACTTAACCAGAGACGTAAAGGACCTATATGCTAGAAACTATAGATCACTTTTGAAAGATATTGAGGAAGACATAAAAAGATGGAAAAATATTCCATGCTCATGGATTGGAAGAATTAACATAGTTAAAATGTCCATACTACCCAGAGCAATCTACACTTTCAATGCTATCCCGATCAAAATACCGAGGACATTTTTCAAAGAACTGGAACAAATAGTCCTTAAATTTGTATGGAACCAGAAAAGGCCCCGAATCTCCAAGGAACTGTTGAAAAGGAAAAACAAAGCTGGGGGCATCACAATGCCGGATTTCGAGCTGTACTACAAAGCTGTGATCACAAAGACAGCATGGTACTGGCACAAAAACAGACACATCGACCAATGGAACAGAATAGAGAACCCAGAAATGGACCCTCGGCTCTTTGGGCAACTAATCTTTGATAAAGCAGGAAAAAACATCCGGTGGAAAAAAGACAGTCTCTTCAATAAATGGTGCTGGGAAAATTGGACAGCTACATGCAAAAGAATGAAACTTGACCACTCTCTCACACCATACACAAAAATAAACTCCAAATGGATGAAAGACCTCAATGTGAGACAGGAATCCATCAAAATTCTAGAGGAGAACATAGGCAACAACTTCTATGACATCGGCCAGAGCAACCTTTTTCACGACACATCTCCAAAGGCAAGAGAAATAAAAGATAAAATGAACTTATGGGACTTTATCAGGATAAAGAGCTTCTGCACAGCCAAGGAAACAGTCAAAAAAACTAAGAGACAGCCCACGGAATGGGAGAATATATTTGCAAAGGACACCACAGATAAAGGACTGGTATCCAAGATCTACAAAGAACTTCTCAAACTCAATACACGAGAAACAAATAAACAAATCATAAAATGGGCAGAAGATATGAACAGACACTTTTCCAATGAAGACATACAAATGGCTAACAGACACATGAAAAAATGTTCAAAATCATTAGCCATCAGGGAAATTCAAATCAAAACCACACTGAGATACCACCTTACGCCAGTTAGAATGGCAAAGATAGACAAGGCAAGAAACAACAATTGTTGGAGAGGATGTGGAGAAAGGGGATCCCTCCTACATTGTTGGTGGGAATGCAAGTTGGTACAGCCACTCTGGAAAACAGTGTGGAGGTCCCTTAAAAAGTTAAAAATTGAACTACCCTATGACCCAGCCATTGCACTACTGGGTGTTTACCCCAAAGATACAGACGTAGTAAAGAGAAGGGCCATATGCACCCCAATGTTCATAGCTGCATTGTCCACAATAGCCAAATCATGGAAGGAGCCGAGATGCCCTTCAACAGATGACTGGATTAAGAAGCTGTGGTCCATATATACAATGGAATATTACTCAGCTATCAGAAAGAACGAATTCTCAACATTTGCTGCAACATGGACGGCACTGGAGGAGATAATGCTAAGTGAAATAAGTCAAGCAGAGAAAGACAATTATCATATGATTTCTCTCATCTATGGAACATAAGAACTAGGAGGATCGGTAGGGGAAGAAAGGGATAAAGAAAAGGGGGGTAATCAGAGGGGGGAATGAAACATGAGAGACTATGGACTGTGAGAGGCAAACTGAGGACTTCAGAGGGGAGGGGGTGGGGGAAGGGGATAGCCTGGTGATGGGTAGTAGGGAGGGCACGTATTGCATGGTGCACTGGGTGTTATACGCAACTAATGAAGCATCAAACTTTACATCGGAAATCTGGGGATGTACTGTATGGTGATTAACACAATATAATAAAATAAAATTTAAAAAAAATAAATAAATAAATAAATAAATAAATAAATAAATAAAAAAGAAGGAAGCAACCAGTCTCATTTAGACCCATGATGAGAATGGCCTAATAGAAAGTTTAACAAGGGCTGGTCAGTACTGGGCCAACATTAGATTAGTTTTCCACTAATGCACTCGGTTATCTTTCAAAATCCCTGAGTCACATGACTGGACTCATCGGATATTATGCAGGAGAGATTATAGATCACATGGAACTGACTAATGTTGCAGTCAATCGCCTGAGGCCTGGATCACAGCGTGGTCTGAATGGGGAGACCAGGTGGCCCCCCCAGGGAGCACCTCACCGGCTGTGTGTGGTGGAGGGGAAGGCTTATTTTCTGGTTCTTACATGCATTCCAAATGGTTTAGGTTGGTGGATAAGTGATTATCAAACATAATTGGATTCGGATTTACTCCTTTCTGTGATGGGTTCAGTTCCATTCTCTAAGCACAGAAAGCCCCACCTACACTCCAGCTTCCATCTTCTAAATATACCCCCCTTCACCTTCCCTACCCCAGGATACCCTCTCAGACTCCACACCTGTGCTCTTCTGGACCAGACCCGGTGGGCTGCACCATTCCAAGCAATGCCATACAATCCAAATGGGATTTTCAGGGAGGTCTCTTCACCCTCCCCTATATTATTTGACCTCTTCATGCTCAAAAGAAACTACAAATTGAGATCATCACGCACACAAAAAAGACATATAAAATAAAACATGTCTTAAAACATGTCCCTAAATGCCCAATTATTGCCCCTCAAAGGTGCTTCAGATTATATGGGAGAAAGGCCTATTTTTGTTTCCCCAAGTGCCTCATCACTTAAGAAGTTTGCACCAGTTAGCAGCCTGCTGTTCTAACAGTCTTGTGAATTTAGATTGTTTAGTTAATTATAAACACATTTCAAAGTCATTCTTTCTGGCCTTTTTCCTAGAATGAGTGACTGCCACTCCACAGCTCACAGAATGGTCTTCAATGGTTTTCAGTCAAGGTTCAGGGAGAAATATGCCACACCGGGATTTGATTATTTACCAACATAATGTTGGATTCAAGCCAATGAGACACCAATATATTTTCCTTTGAAGTCTGACATATTGCCTGCTGCTTTCAATGCTGTTTTCTTGGCTAGCAGACAAAATAACTGTGGCTGTTTCAAAATTCACCTCCAATTGAAGTCAGGGGGAAAAAATGTCTTACGATTGGTTCATCTTACAGACACCGGTCTCATTCTCCTCTGGGGTGCTGAAGGTGAGGTCCCTGGATGGGGTACATCCGTGGGCCTCCGCCAGCCACAAGTCCCTGCCCTGGAATCAGCCCTTCCACACACCTATTTGAGAAACATTCTGGTGAATTCTTGGCACCCTGGCTACACACAGAGATTTGTAACAAGGTCATCGGCACATTTTCATGATGTCTTGCATTGTCTTTTGCTCCCTCTCATTTGAAAAGCCCTAAGAGGACCTGACAAAGAAAACATGTTTCGGGGTGCCTGGGTGGCACAGCGGTTAAGCGTCTGCCTTCGGCTCAGGGCGTGATCCCGGCGTTATGGGATCGAGCCCCACATCAGGCTCCTCCGCTATGAGCCTGCTTTTTCCTCTCCCACTCCCTCTGCTTGTGTTCCCTCTCTCGCTGGCAGTCTCTATCTCTGTCAAATAAATAAATAAAATCTTTAAAAAAAAAAAAAAGAAAGAAAAGAAAAGAAAACATGTTTTGCAAGGGTTTGAGATCATAGGGCATTGCTGTCAGGCTACTGGGAGCCTAAAAACCCACCCTAAGAATTCATGGAGATCCTTCTGCTGTTGTCACTGGTATCGATTCCTGCACATTAAGATTCCTCGCTGCAGAATCTTACCTTGCAGCTAACAGCCTTAGTGTGGTTTTCTAAATGATAGGATCAAAGGGTTTCCTGTTAGAAGGAATTTTTTCAAAAAGGTTTAATACTCTGAAATAAAGCAAATGCTCATTAACTAAGAAGAAAGGCTCTTATAGGCTATTTAGTCCCATTTCTCAGTTGGTTAGGAATGACCATTCTATCATTTAAATACCTCTAGTGATGGAGAGCTCATCACCTTGCATCACTGGACACTTATAGTAGGATTAAAATTGTAAGGGCATAATCAGATCAAATCTGCATCTCTTACTAAAGTGCTATGAACCAGGTTTTATAAATTTGAATTAACTTTTAATTTCAAGTCATTCAGAAAGAATATAACACTATTTATTGAGGGAAATCTTGGAAGTTAGTAGAACTACTGGTGTTGATACTATATTATACATAAGTCTAGTCTACCACACTGTAATTTTTTTCATTTGTTTACTTCGTTTAATATAGCTATGTTCATTATTTTTCAATTTCGACTTTACTCAATGTGTATTTCTTACTCTTGGCACAATATTTTAAAATATACACTCTTATTATAGGGTGACATTACATCCCAGTTGCCTGAAGTCCTTCAGGCTTGTACCTCATTGTTTTAACATAACTTTTGACAGCACCCTTTCACTCTCAAAAGCATCCTACATTGGATGATACATTTTATGGTAAAATACTGTATTTTAAAGTTTTTAAAAACTGTATTTCATTTTTTTAATTGTATTAAAAAACCTTCCCAACCCCCAGCTTCTCTGCATTTTCCTCAATTAATCATTTTTTACTTTATTTTGAAATGAGAAATCTTCTTGACTATGGAATATTTTTAATAAAATCAAAAGTTGTCCTGGGCTTAAAAACAACCACCATGGAGAGGCTGGAGCCTGTGCTCTCTGCATGGATGGAGTAGCTCACTGCCAACGGGATGTCACTTTCATTAAGTTATTGAGAGCCAGAGAGAACCTTTCTAAGTCAGGCGCAGCATGCTGGCAAATGTAATGTGGATGTCCTCAAGCCTGAGAAAGCATTCCCTCCACTTGACCAGATTTCTTTCATCTTTGGGTGCCTCAGTTTCTCTGTCTCTAACAGAGCACAATAATGCCCACTTCACAGGGCTGTTGTAGGATGAAAGGGATGATAGCCAGAGGGCACTCTCAGCCACTAGGAACAAAGATATTAAGTAATTGCAAAATGTTCAGTTCTGCTTCTCCAGCTTGTGGAAAAAGGGCTCCCACTGACTTGAAAGAGAGCATCATACACAGAAGAGGAGAAGCCCACTGGGCAAGCAGAGCCTATTACCCTCATTATCATTGTCCTAAAGTGCAGAGGACAGAAAGAGCAACAAAGAAGCTTAAGAACTGTGGCCACACAAAAACAAGACAAGGACTAACAAATGGGCCATGAAAGAAAATCTGAAAAAATGAACATCTTAGCTTACAAATAATTTGTGAAGATTATATGCCAGAAATGAAGGAACTACCCATCTATTCTTTGGTCACTTGATAGAATGACGTACTCATGTGTTTTTCACGGTGGAGTGTGCCCTGTCCGTCCCACTCCACTTCCTCACATTATTCGCTCTAAATGCCTAATGGCAGTTCAACGACCACTTTAGAGTGGATTAAATTTAATAGTTCCTATGTAGACAGCATTCTGTAAAGCACATTCAAATGATTAACCAATAGATAATAAAATTGAAATGGGTGATACTATTTGGTCATAAGATATTAAGACTTACAAGGATGAAGAATGAGTTGGGACAAATAGAACGTACCATCGGTGCTTTGCTGACTCACAGTCAAGCAGATGTGAGGCATTGTCCTGTACATTAATTCATGCTACTAAAATCAAATGGGTAAAAACGATAAATAGTAGGAGATGTCATTCCAATAGTATTTTCCCAGCAAAAGCTGTATCTCAAGAGTCCTATGCACTCTGGGAATGCATAGAAATTCACAAATCAGTTTGCTAGATTGACTTGGCTGGAAAGCATGCTTTTGTGCAAGGATCCAGCTGAAAGGCATTTTTGCATTTACCAGACTCATCCATGGCTCCTTAGCCTAGGGCTAAGAGTCAGGCGACATCATAAAAAGAGCGCGGGCCTCATGGTCAGTTAGACCTGGACTCAAATTCTCCCTCCACCATATCACTGGCTGAGTGGCTTTGAATAAGGCACATGAGCTCTCTAAGAGGATTACGTGCTCCTACCAGCCTTGCGAGGTGCCAGGAGGACTGGATGTCCAACATACGTCAAAGAGCCAAGCGCTATATACTTGGTGTAACCTTTTCAATCAAGCTATGAACAACTCGGAATAGAGAGAAGTCCACCCCCAAAACCATCTGCTGTCTCTCTCCACTGCAGGCCAGGAGGACAAGTAATATAAAATGAGAACAGTTTTTAAAACATTAATATAAAATGCTTGTACATACTTAACCCAAATAGGGGCCTTAATTTAAGCATGTGTAAGAGCCAAAGCGCAGTTCTCATAATGTAAAAATTCTTAGGTGTCCAAAGATACTCTATTTTTACAATCTGTGTAAGTCTGCACTTGTAGAAATTATACACGATTCACCACTTTTAAAAGCCACACACCTTGGCCATTCACAGTGGGTTTCCGGGGGACAGCCCGCCACCAGATGAGCCTTCATTCTTGAATATATGAGATGCAGAAGCAAAGGGAACAGGTCTCAGAGCACTGTCAGCCCTCTCGTTCTATAGGTAACAAAACCAAAGCTTGGACAGGGGAACATGCTTGCCCAAAGCCAAACAGAGAAGGCCATAGGTTAGGATTTTTAGGAAAGCTACTATAAACCAAAACCATGACAAATAATAATAATAATCTCATCACAGAGCTTTATTCACTGATATTTCCATTTCTCTGGCCAAACAACATCATTGCCTGCCTGGTGCTGGGTCTGTTCCTTGGGAAGGAAGGTTTCCTCCAATAGCACAACAGAGGGAAACCTGCTAAGTCTCATTTTATATTTTCCAACCTGACGTGGAACTGAGTTTCTAACATGTCTGGGGGTGAAAAATCCAAGAGCCAAAAAAAATCATCAAAGAAACCCTTTGAGGACTGATGTGACATCTGCTGTCCCCTGGGAACAGTCCTAAACTACAACTCCAGTAAAACAGCATCATCTGAACATAAGTCCTCAGAGGAAAGTTAACAAATCAAATATTTAGCATATATTTTTAGAGTGTCCATTATGCTTTTTGCTACAAAAATCAAATTCCCCATTTACATTTCTGAGCATAATAAGTCCTAACTACAGATCAGTGTATTTTAAAAGGTGATAGCCCATAGAGAGCAAGCTTTACAAACACCCAGAGAGAATTAGCTCCCTGTTTCATAACTCTGCAACTGTTAACCACCATTGATTACCAATTCTGGTTCCATCTCTGTGAATAAGTTAATGCTTTATCCTGAAGAGGCTAATTTAGAGATGGGTCATCCTGAGGCTAATTTCCATCTCAAAGACACCTCCATGCTTAAAGCAGTTTTACATCAAAAGCCCTTGTAGGAGACCATCATCAAGATCAGGGTAGAAAGGAAGCTAGAGGACTGCATCAAGTCAGGGGACTTCAGGGCTTTAGAATGGGACAGATCATAAAACCTGTCTAAAGGCTGAGGGGGAGGATGCAGAAGACAGGAGAAAATTAAAATCCTGAGGACCAGGCAGTAATCCTTGAGAGAGTGATAAGGGACCCGCCCTGGGGGCCCCAGGGCATTGCTAGAGGGAAGGTAGGGGAGGGGAGCTAAACTGAAGAGGAAATCAGGAAGAAAAGGGAAGGAGGAGGGGAAGGGAGAGAGAAGGGGAAGAAGGCAGGCAAAGAAAGTGCCAGGTGTAGAGACATTTTGAAGGAAGTTCAGGTGACACTAAATACGGAGGTCAGGACCCATAAATTAAAAAGGACCTTGTCACCAAAAGGTTTAGAATCTAACAGAGAAGGTCTGCTCAACCACATAATTGTATGTTGTAAATATATACTCAGAGATTAGATTTTATTCTGTTTAAGACATTTTAATTGATTTTTTTCCTAAGGAATATGCTGAATTCGTAATGGAAGAGAAAGAGATTATTCAATTAGATTGATTTTTGTGGAATAACAACTCAAAACTTCTTGAACCCCAGCCTTTGACAAAATTATATATCAATGTGGGGGGAAGAAAGCAGTTCTAGGGAAGAAAAACTCAAACTGTAAATTATCAGGTTAATTCACAGTGTGGACGTAAGAAATAGCAAATACACAGTTTGATATTTGGTTTGCAAAGTGAGAAAAGAAAGCATATTAAATTCTATAGAATAAGCTTTTCTGATCCCAGAAATACTAAGAACTCAATAGTTTTTTTGGCTCCAATGACTTGTAAATATCTAGAAGAGCCCAGATTTTGAAGCCCTGAGGACACTTGCTAAAACTCAGAAATTTGGCACTAGTCTTTGCACACAATTTGGGTTTTCTTTCAGAGTTGATATCTTACCAAATACAGCCATCTGTGTTCCCTCTGGGAAAGGTTCAACTGTTCTATTGCCATTGACGTGATGTTTGGCTAGGGAAAAAAAAAAAAAAAGAGGGAGAGAAGGAAAGAAAGAAATACAAGTTAAGTGTAAAGTTCCACACACATACTAACACATGTCATTAAATGTGTCAAAGAGTCTATTTCTCCTTTTTAGTTAAAAACGGCACCAAAGCTTACCCATTTAAGAGAGTTTCAATTATTTTGTTTTTAATCTCAGTTACTGAAGACCCTTGAGATGATCTAGTTCAAGCACATGGTTTTACAAATGAGGGTACCAAGGTCCGAGCTTGTGCAGAGCCATGGGGCTGGTGGCGGCAGAGCCAGCCCAGCCCCAAAGCTCCTGACTCCTAGCCAGAGGGACCCCACAGCACCAGGCCAGCCCCTGATGTAGAAGGGAAACTCGGGGTTCCAGGGTGAACTGGGGAGGCTTCCTCTGAAGACTTCTGATGATGATAACATTGACCCAATCGATGAAGTGCGCCATGAGGACAGCAAGGTAACGTCGGGGCCAACTTTTCAAGAAAACAGAATAGCAGAATACATCATTTCACTACAATTCAAGCACTGTTTCCAGGAGCCACAGACACTTGCTTTCTTAAAGACCAGATGGATATGTCATGCTTCTTAACTCCTCTTCATCCACCCTGGTTCCCTCCACCAACACCCTTACCACCTTGGGCGTAGCAAGGACTTAGAAATAAAAGGTGACCAGGTTATGGTTTTCCAGCATTAACTTGTTCTCGTAACCCCTCAAACTGCAGTCAGATGAAGCACAGCTGAGTACGATCCATCTACGAGCATGTGAATAACATCCTCAGCAATTCTTGAATACGGGCATTAATGTTGAAAATACACAAGAATGGCCAAAAAGCCTTGACGCTGCATCATATAGCACATATATTTTGATTTCCTGGGTCCCATTCGATTGATGGCACACTGGCAAAGGGCTCAGCACGGCAGCCAGACTGAGGGGGCTGGGGAGGGGATGACACGGTTCCTGCCATCGTGGAAAGGGCAATTACCTTCAAGAGGTAAAAATGTCAAACTTTACCAGAAAGCTTACAATTATGTGCCAAGTCCTGGAAGGGGGACTAAAGGTGCTTGTAACAGCTCATGGCAGAGGAACAGCAAGCTGGGAAGTGCAAGCCTGGAGGAACCAGTGCAGAGTCTTAAGGGAGTGGCAGGGTTTGGAAAGGCAGAGAGCAAGGAAGCAGCTTGAATGAGAGCCAGGCATCTGGATGTGACCGAGACATCATCCCCGGCCAGAACAGAGTCTAGTCTGGGCACAGCAGAGGTGATACGTTGAGAAGCAGTGGCAATGAAGGACAGATTGGTAGGCAGGGACCGGGTCATGAAAAGTCTTGAGAACCCCATCCAAACTCATAGGAATCCCAGGCAGCCTCTCCGGCATACTGCAAGTCTTTTAGAACCTGAAGGCTTCTGAGGCTCAGTCAAGTTCAGACAACCTCTTCAGAATACCATCAGTTCAAGGGCTTTCACTGGTTCTTCAGTGATGGTGGCCCTAGCCCAGGAACAGAAAACTTGGAGGAAGGGAAGAGTCCGGCCCAGGTCCCATGTGGCCACGGGCCCTTGTCAAGCACTCATAATATGGTTAGCACCATTGGATGCCGAATCCAAAGAAATATGATGAGGCTTGACGTGGAGGTCACAGTTCTGTTCTATGGTCAGCACCCCACAGCCCCTGCCTGTGGTTCTAAGAATGTTTGCCTTTACACATATCAAGAGTTGTAAATCCATTCAAACTCTTTGGTTCACTAATTCCACTCCTGAAATTCAACCCAAGGAATAATACAAGAGGAAAAAAAATGTGAAAAACATAACAATATTCATTACTTATAATAATAAAATTTTAAAATCAAGTGAATATCCGAAAGTACTAACATTGCTTAGAAAAGAATAATTTGTGATTTATCAAAAGCATGTAATATTATGCTACATATTTTAGTAGAGCGTTTGAAAGATATATAAAAAATGTGAAAAAATATTTGGGATAATCATAAGTGAAACAATCCTATTACAACACTGGATGTAGATTATAATGACAACTAATTAAAATATGAATGCTCAGAAGAAAACAGAAATGTTTCTCTGGCAGAGAAACACACAAAAACGAAAACAACTAGGGAGATTATACAAGATATTCACCTTTATTAATTTCCTTTGTCATTGTTAGATTCTTATTTTATAAATGAAATGTTTGTTCAGATTTTTAAGAATCAATAAAATTATGGATTAAGAAATTCTTTCCCACAGTACTTGATTTCCCAGAACAATCCATCAAGGCTTATTTATAGCCCAGCCAAAATCCTACACATGAAAAGCGTACCATATTTGACATCTCCTGTCAGACAGCTCAAAAGCATCGCCAACACAAGATAACCTTCCACTCCAAACATGGCCCTCTACCAGCATCCCCACCTCTGGGAACAGAACTGTTGTCCTACTTCCTAAGGCATCCTTGCCCGTTCTTGATCCCTTACTACCCACACCTAATCTATCACCAAATCTAACTAGTTTTACCATCTAGAATCCCTCCACTTCTTCCCTTCACCACCAAAATCATTGTGGCCTCTATTGTGGCCTCTTTGCCTGGACTCCTAACTATTGTGGCCTCTCTACCTGTACTCCTATAAATGCCTCTAGGTCATCTATGTCCCCTCTCCGATTCGCTCTTCCCAGTGCAGTCACAATTACCTTTCTAAAAGAAAGACAAACTCCTTGGATGACACAAACTCCCCAATTTCCTTCCCTACCTTCTCTGGCTCTCCACGGCTCTTAGGCTAAAGTCAAAACTCTAATGTGGCCTTCAAGGACCTATGTGGTCTGACCACCTCAGTCACTCATTCCCTCCACTACCGTTGCTTTCTTGGGACCAACGACCTTCTACAGTGCTCACCAGAGCCGCAGCTTACACTTAGTCATTACCTGGACAAGCAGACTATAGGCACAGGGAGGGCAGGGCTCCTACCTCCTCTGGGTCACCATTTTGATAATTCTAGCCCAATGGGGGACAATAGCTGTTAAATTAATGATGGAAGACATAAACAGTACTAAAAAGTCTCTCTACAGCCATTATAAAAAATATATTATTTGATACACTAAAGACATCTCTCTCTTTATATGTACATATGTCCCTGATGCAAAAACAATCATTAAAAATGGCCACTCAAAAGTAGTTTCCCCAGCCAGGTAGCCCAGAGACCAAGGAACTCCTCTCTGTTCCACTCAGTAAATGTCTGCCCCTCTTCTCTTCCAATTCGCCTCTCATCTGAGAAGGCAGCAGTGCCAGTGGAGAAGGAAAGACTAGAAATGCTACCTGAACTGGAGAGGAAGGAGGAAGTTCATATGCAACTCTCTCCTCAATGCTAAGGTTCCCCTGGACACTGTCTTATCTTTTATTCTAGAGCCCAAGGCCCAAAGATAGCAGGGTCTGTAACTGATTTTGCATTTTCTTCTGAACTGCAGCTGAGTCAGCTCCTGGGCAGTAAAGACACATCACTAGCCAAGAACAGACAGTACAGTGTCCACAGCTAAAGACATGGACCCTAGAGCAAGACTGCCTTGCTTTTGAACCTCAGCTCTCCCACCTCCTAGCTGTAGGAATGTGGTTTAGTCATTTAACTTCTTTGTGCCTCAGTTTCTTCATTTGTATGAGTTTCCTCAACTGTACCTACCTTGGGGCTGCTTTGAGAATTAAATTAGTTAATATATGTAAAGCACTTATAACAGTGCCTGGGACACAGCAAACACCTCTTAACTGTTAGACTAGCGTTATCATCTATGTGTGAACTTTATTTTTCACAACAAGATCGGAGTCAGGAATGACAAGTACCTTACACATGATATACCTCTCCTCCACTTCCATGCTCATGGCAGACACCACTAATCAACCACAACATACTTTCTCGGTCCCCAAGTGGGACCACAAAATCTTTTCTCAACCTAGCATCCTACAGAGTCTCTTATTATTTAGATATACATGCATATCTGATGAAATTGTTTTGTCATTCCTGGTCTAAGTAAATAACACAGAAAGATGGACAAAAAAGCCATTTTCTTTCTCGTTTCTACAGGATAAATTGCAGTTTAAAAAATAGCAATAAAGATCCTTTGAAAATCCCCAAAACTCCATATATAGCTTTAGGGATCAAAGAACGGGGGGAAATCTAAGTGCTACTTTCCAATCCATGATGCAAGAATGGTGAGTTCTTAAAAACCAAGCAGTGGCAGTTCTACTCCTAGAAACCAAGGCTTAGCTTCTGAGGGCACTTTCCTATTGAAACTCTGCTGAGGCAAGTATTTGGGAGCCAAAGAACCAGAGGTCCTTTAAACAGATTAAGACTGGGGCAGGGTGGGGGGGTGCACTCATTTGGGAACCTAATGAGCATTTATAAATTTTTTTTCAAAATTGGTGGCACATGTCACCCCAGAAACAATCAAACTGACTAAACAGAAAAGTCATTCATTGATTGGGTACTAACTATTGATTACCAGCAGAGCATGAAATGGAGACGGGACAGGGTCACTGGCAGGGACATCTGTTGCTCAGCCACAGCAGGGTGGATGCCTACAATCTGGCCGGATGGGGAGCTGTTCCTGCCCCCACTCCACGGGGGAACGTTCCAAAGCCACATGCTCCAGGAGAACAACCCCTGCTGATGGCCATAACGTGTCCTCAGTCAAGGGTATATCAGGACAAGGAACAGATTTTCATTTATCTTGAAAGCCCAGTGCTTATGGAGCAGCGAGGTTAATTAGAGCAAGATTGGGTCAAAGTCAACCATCAGAGAGATGTTGAAGGGGATTTGGGGGACATGTTTAAAAGCTTTAGAAGATTATACAGACACTTTCTTTTGTGAGTATCTAAAGCATTTCAAATGTTATGACTGTTTTCTTCCTTGAAAATAATGCAATGAAACTCTTCCATAATATACCTGCAATAATACAAATTCAGACATAAACCAACCAGTGATTAGCTCCATGTCCTGTGCTCAAACAGAGAGAACTAAAACTCACATCTTCTGGGTGGGGAGAGAGAGGGGGCTTGAGACAGGTAAATGGTAGGGAAGTGAGGAACTGGAGGGTGGGCCCCCAGACCCTCACAATTCTCCTGGAGGGCCAATCTCCCCCAGTCTGGTTAACTGTGGTAACACTACTGAATTAGAGACTCCAGGAACCGTGTTATTGCTAACCCTTGACTGAGGACACGTCATGGCCATCAGCAGGGGTTGTCCTCCTGGAGCATGTGGCTTTGGAACGTTCCCCCGTGTTATTGCTAACCGTGTTAATCTTGAGAAGAGAATTTCCATTTAAAATAAGGTTAGCTTAAGGATTAAAATCTATATGTCCAGGAACCGTGCTATTGCTAACCATGTTATTGCTAACCCTCCGCAGCTAGAACCATCCCAGGACTGGAACAGCCTTGTGTCAGTCTAAAGCCTCAGAGCTACAGGTCAGTTAACAGTGTAAGCTCCTCCCAGTCATGCTTTTAACCCTGCAAAAACCCAACCTACACTTCTCAAGTGTTACTATCAATCATTCATGCTGGTACCTAAATTATTGGTGGTGATTATCTTCAGTTTGGGGGTGGAATAAAATATCCTTATTTCATTCATACAGTAACAAAATCTGTCAAAAATCTGTGAAGCTCCAAAACAAAATATGGTCTCACATTCCCTCTCATTGTCTGTTTCCTCATAGCTCTTCCTCCATGTCACAAATTCCTGAGGCCTCAAGGTACAAGTCAGAATAGAACTAAGCAGGGTGCATATTTGGCCCCCAAGCCCTAACTTTGGACCAGCCTCTCCCTTCTCCAGCAGAGGGGCCCTGGATCACACGGACCAAGCATTGTGGGCCCTGGTCCTGCCAAGGTGCCTTCTACAGCATTTTAAGGATGATTTGATGACTGTGAGCATGGATTTGTAAAGAAAGAGGAGTCAGAGTCCTGAGGATACATCTGTCACCCAGTCCCTGAAATATGGGACAGGTGCACTAGAAAAAGAGAGATAATGATGTTTCTAGTCACCTATGCCCAGAGGCACTGTGGTTCTGTATTGGTACTGTATATTGTGGTCCTTTACATAATTTGCTATAATTTTTGGCTGTGGTGTTTTAAGGTGAAGGTCAACCTAGAGTGGGTTTTGGCCCCAACAGTGTGCTGTGTGTGTGAGGAGAAGACTGGGAAGTTACATGGCAGTGGGCAAGTCGCTGGGACACTGCTCAGCCTGAGGGTCAAGCTCTGCTCTCCACCTATCCTATGTCCAAAGAAGTCCGAGTCCTTCCTACTGACTGGTGAGGTGCATGCTAGAGGCAGATGGAATAGAAAAAACTAAAAGGCAAACTTGAGATAGAAGAAATCTAGATTTGATCAGGTCTATTTTCAAGTTATAAAAATCTAAATGTATTCTTTGAGGAGAAAGAGCAAGAGAAAGCCTAAAAACTCTCTTAAATGAAAATAATCAATGAGGAGATTATCTCCTGATTACTCGCATAAGGCCTCATCAAAGGGCCCTTTCCTCTACAGTTTTAAGTACCCCGAACTCTCTGGTTTGCTCCTCGAAACACTGCCCCCTAAGTGATGAGTACTGGAGCTGTCCTGGAACTTCTAGACTGACTCAAATCAGCTATATCGCAGGCCCGGGAGATCCCCTCTGATGAGGGCCGTCTCGGACATTGTCCCTCACTTGTGTAGGGCTTGTGAGCTGGTGAACTCATAGGTAGCCATGTGAGGGAAGGGGGAATGAAGGTCAACAGAGAGACTCGGGGACGTATCTCCCCTGGTGAGTCAAGGCACAGGACTGCCCCAATAATATCACTGTTCAGAAAACAACTACTGAACATTCATTCTGTGCCAGGCACTGGGTTTATTCTCAGCAACACAAAAATAATAAGACAACGTCTGTCTTCTCTTCATCCTTCACAGACCACCAACCAACCCACTTCTAGGGCTGCTGATCAGGTTTACCTGCACGAGGTTTCTGTGGTAGCAGCACTGCCTACAGCTCCTAACGCATCCTGTTACCCCACTCAGACTAGCATGAGTTCCCACGCTACATTATCCCAAGATAGCATTCCATCGTCATTCATTCAATTTTTATTTCTGTAATGCTGTTATTAGTTACATTTAAGAACCATGTCTAACTTAGGCATCTGTGACATGCATATAATATTAATTGATGGAAAATTTCCACCTGACTTTTATAAAAATCTCCCCGCCCTGTCTTAACACACCCAATTTCTAATGACTACCAAAATTAGATAATCTTGAGAAGAGAATTTCCATTTAAAATAAGGTTAGCTTAAGGATTAAAATCTATATGTCATCCTGATGAATGTGACATCTCTGTGAATACGAGTGTTGAAAGCCATTGTACTGAACAATGTGACTGTAAACCACAATGATTTTCTTTTCTTCTAAAGTGCATGCTTCCTATTGATCCTAAAACACATTTTGGATTTGTAAGACGGATGTTAAACACATAAAGGGGCACACAGAGATCATACTTTTTAGTATTATTTTAAAAACATTGCCCTTCAAAGACTCGGAGGGGACCCTGGCTTCCCTGGCTTGCATCACTTTGGTCCCTTACTCATAGATGAAGCAAAATTATCTACTATTTCCCCAGCATTTGTCAATGTCAATTCTGCCCCCATGAAAATAATCAATGTTGTGCAGAGAATCTAAGTCCTATGAATGTAATTAAGGCATGAGACCGAGGGGTTTTCTCAACCCAGGCTAGAGTGCTAATATCACTTTGGAGCCTCACTGGATGCCTCTAATTCCATTAAGTCGGCTTTTACAAATGGTTCTGTACACCACATGGAAATGTGGCAGCCACAGCGTGCAAGCAGGCCTTCCTTCTTCCTCCTTGCTAACAGGTCAGCAGTCTTCAGCAGGAAGCGCATTGCCCCTCCATGGCACATGGTCTGCATAAGGCACCGTCAGCTGTCAGTCAGCCAATGAGCAAGAACGGTCCAGTACCCCCCTTCCCTCTGCCCCACACCCTCTGACAATGATAAATGATCCGCCCCTCTGCTCAGCTGACCCAGACCTCCCCTTGCAATCTGTTCCAGACCAACACCAACCTTTCCTCTCAACATTCCCCATCAGCACTACAAAGGAGCCTGCTCCAGGGTAAGGTCAGATCCGTTTGCTTGCTTGCTGCTGTTCTTTCATGAAAGGGAATTATGGTTTTATTTCTAAATGAGAGCTCTTAACCAACAATAGAATATGTTGTTATAAACCTTACAGGAAACTTGTCTCAACTCTCTTCTCACATTAAAAATGAAGGAGATACAGCTAAATATGGGACTTTACGAAGAAAGAGGAAGAGTCAGAGATAGAAACATAAATGTCAATTTAGCTTCCATTAAAATCAATAAGCTTTCCACTTACTAAATTATTATCTGTTGTTGGGGGTAAGGAGAAGGAGACCAAAGATTCAAAGGGGAATAAAATATTGATAAAGAGAACATTAACACTGAACATTAATGAGATTCATTAGAGATTAGCTTCTATAATACATTGTGCTCATGTACAAAGTCGTTTCAGGATTGTTTGTAGAAAGACTGGCACCAAGCTTTGCATAAAATAATCTATGCAGTGGAATAATATGCACCCGTTACAAAGAATGAGACAACTCTATAGGTATGACACAGACCTACAAGATGCACCATTAATGGGGGGGGAGTCAACAAGCAGGATAATATGTATAATGTGCTACAATTTATTTTTTTTCAACATTCTGTCTTTACTTTTTGAACTTTTGTCCATGTGATGTAATACATTTTTGAAAATAGAAATAAAAAATTATTTTAATGTGTCCAGTCTTTGCTACCCAGTGATTACCCCTGCAACCCAAGGACCTCTTCCTAGGGCAGAGGGCCACACTGAGACACAAAGCGGCCAGTGGCGGGTAAGCAGTGTAGATCAGCCTGATGCTTACATTTTATCTAGCTCCGGGACAAATGCCAAAGACGATCTCACCTGAATCTCAGCAGAACTGTTTGCAATGAGCTTTAAAATTCTCAGTAGTTTACAGCATCCTAAAAGGCCTCAAGATAGAGGTAACATTCCATTTCCTCCCTAAAATTGATCAGCATTTTCCAAAGCAATATGTTAGTTGTCCTCTTTTTAAGGAGGAAAAGATTTGAAAAGGATCAATCATTTCAAATTTTGGATGAAATTTAAACATTATTTACTTAAAAATAAAAGGTGTTTCCAGATTTACCTTTTTTTTTTTTTTTTTTAGAGGAGAGAGAGAGGAAAGAAAGGGAAGGAAAAACTGAGAGAAAGGGGAGGGTGGGAAGGAGAAAGACCAATAGGACATCCAGTATTTTACCTTTCTGGAATTTGACACACATTCTAATCATTTCTCTGTCCCTCCTGCCTCTCATCCTGTTTCTCCTTCCCTTGTTATTTTCCTCAACAATAGAAGATAAACCTATTTTAGATTTACTGAATAGAGATTATGCTCACCATTCCTAATTTTAAAAGTGGTTGAAACATTTCATATTTCCCTCAAAAAAGATAAATGAAGTTTTTACTATGAAGCCTTCAACTGATTTTCAATAAGTCAGTGAAGTTTTTTTTAATCTAGCCCACAAAAGCCTACTCAACCTACAATGAGTCTCAAATAGAACTCTTTCTTAGGAGTCTAACCACCATTTATGGGATATGGCCTCAATGTGAACCTACGAACATCAAGAACACACCCTTTCATACTGGCCAAGTTGTTTACAGGCTACAAATAGAGAAAAGAAAACATTCTCCTACTTTCCCAAGCTGCCCAACTACTAACTCAACCATAGAAAGAAATCTCCACTTTGTGGAGATGAAAAGGACTTTTCTCCCAAGGAGAAGAGGACAAAAATCGCTTGTTGCACAAGAATCACCTTCAAATCCAAGGTACATTTTAGATGCAGTGGTCTCATTTCAGATAAGAATGTAAAGCTGGGTAGTTTTTGCTCAAGGTCTCCTGCAGGCTGGAATCAAGGTGTTGGCTGGGGCTGCAGTTTTAACCAAAGACTCAGCTGGGGCAGGACAGTTCTTAAGCTCATTTGTAGGCAGGCCTCAGTGAGCTTGAGAGCAGATTCCCCCCCACCCCCACCCCCACCCTGGTTGGGCCTTCAGAAGATACAGCACAGCTGCCATCTTGACTGCAACCTCATGAGAGACCCTAATCCAGAGGCACCCAGCTAAGCCACACCCATATTCTTGATGACCCAAAGAAATTGTGAGATAATAAATGATTGTTTTTTTAAGCTGCTAAGTTTGGGGATAATTGATTATGTAGCCGTAGATAACTAATACACTAAACATGTTCTAATAAAGGAAAAATAATGTAATTTTAGCAACTGACAACTAATAACATAAACCAGGAAATAAAACCATCTTTCATAGAGCTGTTTTCTACAGAAAAAAAAAAAAAAAGTATTTCCAGGAGCTGCTTTACAAATCAACTCCTGGAAATGTGATCCATTTCTAAGTCGGAGTCTATCTCTATGTAATTTATTTTCTCCACAACTTTATTCCCTAGTGTGCTGGGATTGCTAAAACAGGCATTCCTGAACTATTAAAGCCTAGGAATAGTGTATAAAATATCAGAGTAAGGCTTTTAGCACTTCTGAAATAATTCTGGCAATTTTTATTCATTTGCATTATCCAGAGGATTGTTAGCTGCTTTTCCTGCTGTTTTGTTTGGGGAAGTTATATCTCTGCCTCATAGGGCTTACAAAAACAATGAAGAAAAATGTTTTTCCAAAATTCCCAGGAAAGCTAAATTTAAATTCATGCCAAAGGCCCTAACTGCAATGGAGAAGATGTTCTGTATTTTAACGGGGTTTTGTTTGGTTGGTTGAGTCTGGGTGCTCTTTTCTTTGACTACATGGAAGTAAGAACATGGCTGGATTATTTCTATTCACAGTGGTACCTATAAGAAATATAGTTTTCCCCTTTTCTATGGGAATAAAAATCAAGTCTAAAAATCAAAATTGTTGCTGATATTAAACTAGGTTTTTTACTAGCCTGGATACTTCATCCATAGCAGCTTAAGATCACAGTACCTCTATTCTAAGCAGAAAAATACTAAGATCTTATTATATCTTGTGCTTACTGCACCTTAAGAAATTCTAAACAACTTTGCCAACAACCATGAAACACCGGAAGAGTCAAGCTGGAACTGATCATTCCAATGGTGTAGGAAACCATATTCCTGGCTCATTATTCGCTAAATGTCAGTCTTTGAAGAAATATCACTCTTCATATGCTGGTCTTCCCTTCCTTCACTTTAGTTAAATCCCAGATTAAAACACATGGGGAGGAGTGTGCATGAGGGGAGAAGAAAAAGTATTGCTTAAATATATAGTAATGTCTCCTATAAAATCCACAGGTCACAAAAGTCTCAACTCGAATAGTTCCTGTGCAGAAGTCTGGATCCAATCAGGAGATAGAAACCATACAGTAGGTTAAACAGTGGAAGTCTAACATAAAGAATATTAACTATGATTAAAAAGCAACTACACAGGGGGGTGGGGGATTGGGATAAGCCGGTGATGGGTATTAAGGAGGGCACATATTGCATGGTGCACTGGGTGTTATATGCAAATAATGACTCATGGAACACTGCATCAATAACTGGGGGTGCACTGTATGGTGACTAATATAACAAAATAAAAATTATTTAAAAAAAAAGCAATTACACAATCTCTGGAAACTCTCTAGGGTACTCTAGGGCTGAGGTTACCCAAGGAAGGATAGACTTGGATGGATTCAAACTTCACTGGAGAAGTTTCAGTTAAACCACTGGACAGCAGAGAAGTTCACTGGTTTGGCCAGACCAGAGCTGATCTGGAGATGCTAAGCAAGCAATAGGCCACTTTCCAGAATGCAGGCAATCAGAAATCAGTGGTGTGTGTATGCAGTGTAGGTCCAGGCATCCCATGAGGACTTTAGAGTGTCTGCAGGGACTCTGGGAGCACATGGACAGTGCAGGAGTTCTGGTTTCCTTTTTGAGAGAAATGCAGAAAAGTTACAACGAGGCCAAGGCTGTAAAGTCGTATGGGGACCAAAGTTCTGGGCCAGTGGCTGGGACAGGCTCTACAAGAGGTCCTCGCACTCACACACATAATCAACCCTGGCCCACACCAAAAATGGCAGGGGAGACTCTTCCTCTCACAAAGTCTCCCCAGTGCCTTCCACTGAGAAACCTAAACACCATGCTCATATTAAAAGAAAAATACTAAAGAAATTCTTGTGTTTATCACAGAGCATATTCAGAATGACGTATTCAGAGCTGAGAGGCAATAAGTTAATAACATACTTTGCAAGACAAAAATTACAAAAATTTACAAAAGAAATAGAAAAATCTGAATAGAAAATCTGAAGTAGAACACTCCACTCTGGGCTCATTCCCTGGGAAATTCTAGATACATTTAAGGAAGAGATAATACCAAACCTCCATAAATTCCTTCAAAAAATAAAGGAGGAGGGAATTTTTCCCAGCTCATTTTATGAGACCAGCATTACCATGATAACAGAACTAGACAAAGACAGAAGAAAACTATAGATAAATCCTCCTTATGAACACAAAAATCCTTTAATAAATACTAAATACAGGAATATATTCTAAAGGTATAATAATAATAGTCAAATGGGGTTAATCCACAGAATTCAAAATTGTTTCAACATTCAAAAACGCAATCAGTGTAATTTACCATACTAACTGACTAAAAAGGAAGAAAATATATGATCAGCTCTACAGCTGCTAAAAAGACATTTGACAGAATTTAGCACTAATTCATGATTTTTTTAAATTCTCATAAACTACAAAGAGAGTTTGATAATGAATATCTATCAAAGTCCTACAGCTAGCATAGGAAAAGGAAAGATAAGGAAAAATTACCTTTATATGTAAATGACATTATTGTGAAAATAAAAAATCCTAAGGAATTTATCAAGAAGTTATCTGTATCAATAAGTTTATCAAGATCACAGACTTACTAGGTCAATATACAGAAATAAGCTATATTTCTATATAGTTGCAACAAATAAAAGGAAATTGAAAAAAAATTTAAGTAGTATTATTTGTAATAACATCAAATAACATGAAATACTTAGGGAGACTTTTTAAAAATATGTATAAAACCTGTAGCCTGAAAACATTACTGAGAGAATTTAAAAATATCTAAATAAATAGGTATACCATGTTCATGGATTAGAAGACTTGACTTAAAATGTCAATTCTCCCCAAATAAATCTAGAGTTTAAAATAATGCAGCTGAAAACCCCAAGAAGTTGATTCTAAAATTTAAATAGAAAACCAAAAGACTTAAAATAGTCAAAACAAGATCTGTACACTGACAATTTTGAGATATTGATGAAAGAAATTTAAAAGACACAAATAAAAAGATATTCCATGCTTATGGAGTAGAAAAATTAACATAATCAATGTTCATATAACCCAAAGAAATCTATAGATTCAATGCAATTCCTACCAAAACTCCACAGGCATTTTTCACAGACATGGAATAAACAATCCTAAAATTTGTATGGAACCACAAAAGACCCCCAAATAGCCAAAGCAATCTTGAGAAAGAAGAACAAAGCTAGAAGCATCACACTCCCTGATTTCAAACTATATTACAAAGCTACAGCAATCAAAACAGTACGGTATTGGCATAAAAACAGGTGCACAGAAAAATGGAACAGAATAGAAAGCCTACAAATCAATGTACACAGGCACCTCATGGCTCAGTCAGTTAAGCTTCCAACTCTTGATTTTGGCTCATGTCATGATCTCAGAGTCGTGAGATTGAGCCCCACATCAGGCTCCATGCCCAGCTTAAGATTCTCTCCCCACCTCTCCCTCTGCCCACCCCCCCCCACTCTCTCAAACGGAAGGAAAGGGGATGCCTGGGTGGCTCAGTCGTTAAGCGTCTGCCTCCAGCTCAGGGCGTGATCCCAGGGTCCTCCACAGGGAGCCTGTTTCTTCCTCTCCCACTCCCCCTGCTTGTGTTCCCTCTCTTGCTGGCTGTCTCTCTCGCTGTCAAATAAATAAATAAAATCTTAAAAAAAAAAAAAGGAAGGAAGGAAGGAAGGAAGGAAGGAAGGAAGGAAGGAAGGAAGAAGGAAGGAAGGAAACAGGAACCCACACATAGATGGTCAAATAATTTACAATAAAGGAGTCCTTAATGGGTAATGAATAGTCTCAATAAATACTGCTGGAAAAACTGGACAGCCACATGCAAGAAAATATAACTAAATCCCTATCTACCTACACCATACACAAAAATTAACTAAAAATGGATTAAAGACTTGAAGGTAAGACCTCAGATCATAAAACTCCTAGAAGAATACATAGGTGGTAAGCTCCCTGACGTTAGTCTTGGAGTTGAATTTTTGGATCTGACTCCAAAAGCAAAAGCAATTAAAGCAAAAATAAACAAGTGGGATGACATCAAACTAAAAAACTTCCATACAGCAAAGGAACATACATCAACAAAATGAGAAGGCAATGGGAGAAAATACTTGCAAACCATATATATCTGATAAGAGTTTAATATCCAAAATATATAAAGAACTCATGCAACTTAATAGCAAAAACCTATCTGAGTTAAAAATGGACAGAGGATCTTAAAAGACATTTTTCCAAAGAAGACATACATATTACCAATAGGTCATGAAAAAGTGATCAACATCAGTAATCATCAGGAAAATGCAAATCAAAACCACAATGAACAAGAAAAAACAAGTACTGAAGAGGATGTGTAGAAAAAGGAACCTTCATGCACTATTGGTGAGATTACAAGCTGGTGTAGTCACTCTTGAAAATAGTATGGAGGTTCCTCAAAAAATTAAAAATAGAACTACCTTATGATCCAGTAATCGCACTGCAGGATATTCACCCAAATATGAAAACACTAATTCAAAAGGACATATGTACACCTATGTTTATAGCAGCACTATTTACAATGACCAAATTATGGAAGCAGTCCAAGCGTCCATCGATTAATGAATGGATAAAGAAGATGTGGGGTGTGTGTGTGTGTGTGTGTGTGTGGTGGAATATTATTCAGCCATAAAAAATGAAATCTTGCTATTTACAACAACATGGATGGAGCTAGACAGTATAATGCTAAGTGAAATAAATCACTCGGAGAACAGCAAATACCATATGATTTCACTCATATGTGAAATTTAGGAAACAAAACAAAAAACAAAGGGAAAAAAAGAGACAAATCAATAAACAGACTCTTAACTACAGAGAACAAACTGACGACTACCAGAAGGGAGGTGGGTAGGGGGATGGGGGAAATAAGGGATTAAAGAGTATACCTATCATTATGAGCACTGAGTAATGTACAGAATTGTCAAATCACTGTACACCTGAAACTTATATAGTGCTGTATGTTAACTATACTGGAATTAAAATTAAAGACTTAAAAAAAAAAAAAAACCACAATGAGATACCACCTTGCACCTATTAGAATAACTGTCATCAAAAAGACAAGACATAACAAGTGTTGATAAGGATGTGGAGAAAAAAGAACCTTTGAGCATTGCTAATGGAAATATAAATTGGTACAGCCACTATGGAAAACAGTATGGAGGTTCTTCAAAAAATTAAAAAAAGAGCTACCACATAATCCAACAATTCCACTTCCTGGGGACATACCCAACAGAAGTCAAAGCACTATCTCAAAGAGATATCTGCTCCCCCACATTCATTGCAGTAACATTTACAATAGCTAAGATGTGTAAACAATGTGTCCACTGGTGGATAAATAGATAAAGAAGATAAAGTATGTATATACAGTGGAATATTATTCAGCCATGCATAAAAAAGAAGGAAATCCTGCCATATGTGATACTGATGGAACATGAGGGCATTATGCTAAGTGAAAAAAGTCAGACAGAGAAAGGCAAATGCTGTACGATCTCATACATGGAACCTAAAAAACCCAAACTCATACAAAACAGAGAACAGACTGGTGGTTGCCAGAGGTAGGGGGTAAGGAGTTAGGGAAATGGGAGAAGGTGGTCAAAAGGTACAAACTTCCAGTTATAAGATAAATAACTTCTGGGGATATAAGAATGGTGACTACAGTTTATAATACTGTATTGTATATTTGAAAGTTGCTAAGAGAGTAAATCTTAAAAGTTCTCATCACAGGAAAAAAATTGTAACCACATAAGGTCGTGGATGCTAACTAAACTTACTGTGTTCATCATTTCATAATACATACATACATCAAATCATTGTATTGTATATCTTAAACTAGGACAATAAATCAATTATATCTCAACAAAAATGGAAAAAGTTAATAAAATAAAATTGCCAAAACAATTCTGAAATCCAAGTTGAAGGACTTCTGCCTAATTTCAAGACTTAATTCTGAAGTTATAATAATCAAGACAGTGTGGGGTTGGCATAAGGAGAGTCCTACAAATAAGTGGAACAGAATAGAGAGTGTAGTTCCATTTTGACAAAGGTGCTGAGGTAATTCAATCAGAAAAGGATAGTCTTTTCAACAAATGGTGTTGGAACAACTTGACATCCATATGAGAGAAAGTAAACCTCAACCCTTATGTCCGCAACTTACATAACATTTAGCTTGAAATGGACTGTAGATGTAAATGTAGGAGTGCTCACAACCTGAATATGGCTCTCCATTGTTTTTATGTGTCCACTTGAAATGTACCACTGCAGAAGTCAACTGGAAACTAAACACTTTCCCAAAATCTACCTCTCCTTTTATTGCTGGTTTCACATCCTCAGAAAACCTGAACAATCCTTATGAGGGGCAAGTAACCATTAAAGGGAGAATTAGGGGAGTTTCTTTGCAGTGATGGAACGTTGTGTATGCTGACTGTGGTGAGTTACACAAATCTTAACATATAATAAAATTTCTTAGAACTAAACACCCCAAAAAATACGTGCAGTAATGCGAAATCCAAATAAGGTCTGTATTTAAGATAATTTTGAGTTTTCTGGTTCGGACAACGTACTGTGATTACATAAGATGTTATCATCACAAGAAGCTAGTTGGAAGGGCGCATTGAAACTCAGTACTATTTTTGCAACTTCCTGTGAGTCTTAAACTATTTTAAAGTAACTATTTTTTAAATCTTATGAGAAATCCTAAACATATCAATATTCCCTAATTGTCTGAAAAGAGAAATTAGAAACACTGAAAGCTCATAGGGCAAACTGAAAAGATTATCCTTCCCAGAACATAATTTTCAAAGTTCCAGAGTACTAACTCACTCATTTAAATTAAATTCCGTGTGGGGCGCCTGGGTGGCTCAGTTGGTTAAGTGTCCAACTCTTGATTTAGGCTCAGGTCATGATCTCAGGGTCATGGGATCAAGCCCTGAGTTGGGCTCTGTGCTCAGTAAGGAGTCTACGTGGGATTCTCTCTCTCCCTCTCCCTCTGCCCCTATCCCCCATGTGTGCATGCTGTCTCTCTTTCTCTCTCTCAAATATTAAATAAATAAATAATTTTTAAAAATTAATTAATTAAATTCCATGTGTCTGTAGTCTACATGTATAATCATTTCAAAGGTTTGAATAACAATGGTGCTATTACTTTAGTACCATAGAACTAATACAGAATTGCCTCTGAACAGAAAGAGCCAGAAAATAAGCTCCATGCTGGCAGACAACATGATTTGTATCTAATACACTGGAAGAACCTCATCAGCTTAATTTAAAAATAACAGCCAGCAATTACTACTTGCTAGTAGTACTCAGTATAATCAAAACACTTTAGGAATAAACACAGAGGGGCACCTGGGTGGCTCAGTCCCAAGGTCCTGGGATCAAGTCCCGCATCAGGCTCCCTGCTCCACTGGGAGCCTGCTTCTTCCTCTCCCACTCCCCCTGCTTGTGTTCCCTCTCTTGCTGGCTGTCTCTCTCTCTGTCAAATGAATAAATAAAATCTTTAAAAAAAAAAAAAAGGAATAAACACAGAGGAAGAAGTTGTGTCTTGCTATTATAATGGATAGCCTACTTAATTTTTTAATTCTCAAATTACCCTGCCCTAGTTTGTACAGAAATCTACTAAACAGATGTTCCTTTGGGCTGTGGAAGGGTCGTATGGAGGGGTACGCATATAAGTCGGACACCTACCTATTATCCTAGGTGCAACATTTCATGCTTCCTAACACACAACACAGGGTGGCATGTTGGGGGGTGGTTACTAGTGAGAATCAAGTTCCTCCTTAAGTCTCTACTTCCTTCCCTACGCTTCTCTCCAAATGCCACAAACAGGCACAACATTTTACAAATGCTTTTTCTGTAGGACATACCCAGGAGTTCATAAACAGCAAACCTTTCAAGACACTCCAGGGATCACTGGCCAAATTTCAGAAAATGCATGGTCACTGTGGGTCATCTAGAGAAGAAATGTGGAGACGGCTCAACTGTGTGGTCTTTATAGCCAAAAGAGGATAGCTTGCAGCTAACGGTCCCCTTTGCTTGAGCTCTCACGTTAAAGAAGTATTCCAAAGCGCTCCTCTGTAGTATACTGGCAGTTGCCCATGCCTTTAAAATCTAGTTGAGATAAAAAAATATAGCTAGAGCTGAAATTCAATGTAAGTCCCTATTGAAAGAAACACTTCATGAAATTGTTCAGAAACAAAAGCAATCCCTCTGCCAGCACTAAAAAGCATGAATTTACAAGATCAACAATCAGAATGGCTGATGACAGCTCACACAAAAAGATCTAAGCGTGGTATTTTTACAAAACCAAAGCAAGGCCTTTTTCTCTATACAGAGCTCAAAGATAAATGACATATAGGATTTAAATCTAACATTTTCACTGAAGAGACAATAGGAACACTGCAGGACTGACCTTATTTTACTCAGAGGCAGCTATCCCCCTGGTGTCACCTCTGGAGGAAAAGGCTTAAATTGTCAGTGCTTCCAAGAGAACCAACACAGTGACAATTTACCAAAAGTAAATGATTACTACCCAATTAGCTCTAGAGCAGGGGTTGGAAAACTACAGCCCACTAGCCAAAGCCTGCCACTTCTTTTTGTACAACCCTGGAGATGAATGTGTTTTTTACATATATCTTTTAATGGTCAGAAAACAATCAGAAGAAGAAAAATATTTAGTGACCATTCAAATTATATGAAATTCACATTTCAATGTCATTAAATAAAGTTTTATTGGAGCACAGCCATACTCATTCATTTATTTATTGTCTATGGCTGCTATCACTCTACAATGGCGAAGTTGAGTAGTTGTGACAGACACTGTACGGTTTGCAGAGCCTATAATATTTACCATCTGCACCTTTATAGGAAAATTTTCCAACCCCTGGGCTAGAACAAAGCTCTGGGAGGCAGGGCATAAGGGAATCAGAATGTGAGGTCATGGGGAAGCCTCCTCTTCAGTAAGGACACAGGTATAGACAGGAAAAGGGATACACAATGAAAGGCCGGGGCACAGAAGCCAAACAGGGCTACCTCTGCCACAGTGTCAGGGCCATTACAGGAAGACCTGAGGAGGGAGAGGGGCACCAGTAAGATCCTAGTGTGGTTCAATGGGGAAAGAGCTATGGCTTCAGGGCTCCACTCCCCCCCACCAGGAGTGAGCAAGTCATGTAACCTCTCTGAGCCTCAAGGTCCTCATCTGAAAAAAAAAAAAAAAAGAGTGGAAATAATATCTATCTGAGAGAGCTGCTGTGAGAATTGGGAGGGGGTGATCCCCACCACAGTACTTGGTCCACCTGTTAGGATTAAGCCTCCAAAGACGATAGGTTTCCACAGGTGGAAAACCGGGGAAGAAAGGAAGCCATGTGACATGGAGAGAACACAGGACTCAAAGGTACAGAGGAGCAAGTGAGTGGTTAGTTTAGGTCACCATCAAGGATTCAGTGAAAGGCGTCAAAGTAGCTGAAACAGAAAAGGCAATCAGAAGCCAGATCTTGAAGGTCAGGAAGTACCATGTGTGACTCTCTTATTTATCTCCCTTCTCTCTTCACATCCCTCTTCCCAATGACTCCCAAGGATACTCTTGAGTCTTCCTTGGCTCATCAGAGGCACCAAGGGTTAATCTGTGCCCAGAGCTCTATCCATTCCCCCAATGGCATCCTTAGAGCATCTATTCTGAGATTGAAACAGGCTTTTCTCTTTCACCCACCCACTCATCATCAGATCATTTGACCTATTTGCCCCCCACGCTTAGGTGAAGTCTTTGGGGGAAACCCTAGATCCACAGCTGGTAGCATCTTCCAGCTGCTGGGTGAGAACTAAATGAGATTCCTGGGACTTTGAATTCATTTATAATGAATTCTAATGACTGCCAGGCCCCAGTCATGATGCATATTGATGAACTGCCCCTTGCAGCCAGCTGTCCCTCAATCATCAATTGTCCACAGGGGGATTCCTATTCACTAAGGGCACAGCCAATCTCCAGAGATGAGAAAGCAGCAGGGGTTGTGCAAAAGAGAACAGCAGTCCTTTAGCCTTCAGATAAAGGATTTCATGGTAAATATTGGGAATATTTACAAAAAGCAGAAGGCACAAGGAAAGAATAGTTAAGAACCAGGTCTCGACCCTGCAATAAAAATCTAAAGGCTACATATGCAAACTATTTATTCTCATGTTTTATTCAATATCGTTTATTGCCTTTCCTTTCGTTCACCTTTGCTTTCTCTTCTCTCACAGGCTGTGTAGTAAAATCTGGCTATTTTCTGTTCAATTTGAGCACTGGATTTGGAGAGGGAAGACCGAGATAGGACTCTTGACTGCATATAATTATGAATTGCAATGACCTATAGCTGTGTGTCCTTTGACTCCTAACTTTTTGTCACCTAACTTTTCTGAGTCTATATGTCTTCATCCACCAGATCTGGGTCATGCCTGCTCTACCTGCCTGCCAAGGTATTTATGTGGATCAGGTGAAAACATATGAGAAGATAGAGTAAGTTTAAAGCATCAGACAAATCTAAGGGATAAATGGGTCTTCATCATTCAAGATTTCTTGACAGTTTCTAAAACAGCTGGTCGAGGAAGTATTAAAAAACAAACAAACAAACAAACAAAAAAACAATGTAAACCAGAATAGAATCCAACGTAAACCAAGCCATTTAACCCCAGGATGGAAAGAGAAGAGGGTTTTTCACTGAATATAACATGGTAGACAAGCCTTCTACATCTAGAAGGAGCACAGTTATTAACATGCACCATTCCCAGGGACAAGGAACTGATTCTTTCTACTTCAGTGGGAAGAGGCTGGAGTCTATAAATCTCTAACAGAGACGGGGAACCTTAGAAGTTAGAAATTATGTCAGAGGCTGACAATGTTGGAGAGCAGTGAGGGAACTCAAACCCCACCAACACCACCACCAAGATCAACAACATACAACAACAACACTGCCAATTCCAACAGTGTCAGCCTCAGCTTTGCCTCCTCTAATGCCACACCCTCCTCCTTCCATGTAGCAGAAAGGACACAAGGCCTCTATATCAAGGCCAAGGCTTCCACTGAAGAATATAAAAAAAATAAGTCTGGGACAAGTATTCTTCTCATGGATTGGCCTGCGTCCTACCCTGCTCATCAGTGTTGAATCTGAGTTTCTATATTTTAAACCAATTCTTCCATGACTGCCACTGCTCCAAACTTTTGGTCTGTCAATGACTGAGCCTTCAATAGACTCCTAAGGTCTACTCTGGTTTCTTCACTGTAGGATCTTTTACCAATAGATCCCAGGTGGCATCACAGCCATTTTCTCAACCTCCCACTTCCTGACCCATTATTCACATCTAGCCCTATAGGTACCAGGGGACATTCTGCAGTCTGTCTTCTGTTAGTCCTCACAAGGTTCCCGTCCTGAGCATCAGTAATCTGTCTCTATCACCTCCTAGTGTCCTTGTGTGGCAACGGTCTAAATGACAAAATGGGCCAACATAGTGCCGAGTCCAGAGAACCAAGCAGGTCTCAAGAGCTAAGAGTAAATGCAGAGTTAAGATTTAAGGTAAACTATAGTACTGAGGTTTTTGAACGTGGTGACCTATAGCATTAGATAAGACTATAAAGGAAATGTTAGAAACAAATGAGATGGCTAATTGGATCATGGAGTGTGGTTGTTTTAAAGACATGCTGTAAACTATATTATATGCTTTAAAGACATGTTAATGTAAAGGGAAGAAAAAGCATAGAAAACACAGAATTTGGGGCATCTGGGTGGCACAGCGGTTGAGCTTCTGCCTTCGGCTCAGGGCATGATCTCCGCGTTGTGGGATCGAGCCCCACATCAGGCTCCTCTGCTATGAGCCTGCCTCTTCCTCTCCCACTCCCCCCGCTTGTGTTCCCTCTCTCGCTGGCTGTCTCTATCTCTGTCGAATAAATAAATAAAATCTTTTAAAAAATTAAAAAAATAAAAAATAAAAATAAAAAAGAAAACAGAATTTAAGCTGTATAATCTTAGGCAGAGCCTCTATCCTTTGGATCCCACACAAAGCCCAAGATGGGCCATTTACATACTATTCAGATACAGGCCTGGGATCACCACACAGTGGCAGTGAATTTAAAAATGTACAAAAGAAGGAGCGCCTCAGTGGCTCAATCAGTTGAGTGTCTGACTCTTGATTTCGGCTCAGGTCATGATCTCAGGGTCATGGGATCAAGCCTCATGTCAGGCTCCATGCCCAACATGGAGCCTCCTTGGGATTCTCTCTCCCTCTCCCTCTCCCTCTGCCCCTCCCCGACCCACTCACATGTGCATGCTTACTCTCTTTCTCTCCTGAAAAAAAAAAAAAATGTACAGAAGAAGAAAACTACTTGAAACTGACACTGCAAACTTAAAAACCACAATCTGCCAGCTTGGGGCAGGCTAAATATAACCATCTTACAGTCCACTGGGTTGAAAATCAGAAGTCCCAGCTCTACCTCAGAGGAGCAATGGCCTTGAGTAAATCATATCATCTCTTTAAATATCAGGTTCCTCATCTATAAAAAACAAAAAGGGTCATGGATGATCACTAAGGTCTTTCCTACTCTAATAGTCTATGAGTGAACCTATGATACAGAGCTATGGTAGGTGGTCTCTAGGATGGCCCCCCAAATAGCCTCACCTTTTGTTCTTTATGGCTTTGTATAATCCCTTCTTCTTAAGTACCTTACTTCTTTCTAACTAATAGAATACGGACAGGCCAATGTGGCAAAGAACCAAAGGCAGCCTCTAGGCAACAAGTGAGTGTCTCAGCCCAACAGCCCTTGAGGATCTAAATTCTACCAACTACCACATAAATGAGCTTGGAGGCAGATCCTTCTCCAGTTGAGCCTTCAGAGAAGATCTCAGTCTTGGCCAACACCTTGAGTGCAGCCTTGTGAGAGATCCGAAAGCAAAAGATAAAGCAAAGTTTTGTCTAGATTCCTGACCCACAGAAACTGTGATGATAGCTGTGTGTTGTTTTAAGTTGCTCAGTTTGCAAATAATTTATTACAAAACAACAGGTAGCTAATACACAGAGCTTTGTTTGTATCCACGGCCTTGACAGGCTGTATCTCTGCCTCTCATTTAAGGTATTCTTATAGCACCCTATAAATCAAATGAAGGATCACCTGGATTTGGGGTCAGGAACCAGGAAACCTGACTTGGATGCTGAAGCTTAATCAATAAACCAGGCAAGTTATGGAAGCCCCTCAATCACCTCCCTATCCACTCACCACCTTCAAAAATCTTGTGGGTAGGGTTAAGAAAATAGCTCTAAAGCTGTAGATGAGGTCATGTGCCAAGATAATTCTATCTCCTCTCCCCATCCCAACCTTATATTTCACCTATATATCCATATTTTTAGGAGTAGAGAAAATATTTTCTTACCTTAATCTTCCCCTATCTACCTCTTTACCCAAAAAGTACACCAATCACATTGTCAGACCAAGGCACAGGAGGCATGGAGGAAAGGCCATTCACATGCAGAAGCATCAACACAGGATTGAAGTAAGGTCTCCAGGGCACTAATGCTCTTGTGAGACTACCTGTACCTGACATTAGGAAGTCCCATTGGCTTACCCTTCAAAATATATCTGGAGTGTGACCATCTCTCATCAGTTCTATCATTACCCAAGTAGTTCATCTAATCTCCTCCTCTAGTAAAACATCTACCAATTCCGCTACTACCCTTTCTGTGGGGCCCCCCTTCCACCCTGAGTAGTTATTATGGACTGAACGTTTGTGTCGCCCACCTCCAACTTCACATGTTGAAGCCTTAATCCCCAACATGATGGCATTGGGAGGCAGGGCCTTTGGGAGGTAATTAGGTTTAGATGAGGTCATGAGGATGTGGACTCCATGATGGGATTAGTGTCCTTATAAGAAGAGTCCACTGTGTCTTCCACATAAAGACAAAATGGGAAGGCAGCCATCTATAAGCAAAGAAGAGATCCCCACCAAGAACCAAATCTGCTGGCACCTGATCTTGGACTTCCCAGACTCCAGAACTGTGAAAAATAAATGTCCACTACTTAGGCTACTCAGTCTATGGTATTTTGTTATAAAAATCCAAATTGACAAAGACAGTAATTGTCCTAAATGTAAATACAATCTTGATATCACTTATAGGTGGAATCCAAAAAAGTTGAGCTTATAAAAACAGAAGGTGGAATAGTGGTTACCAGAGGCTAGGGGGAAAGGGAAACTGGGGAGATGTTGTTTAAGGGTACAGACTTGCAACTAGTAGATAAATAACTCCTGGAGATCTAATAAACAGTATAGAGATTATAGTTAACAAAAGGGTATTATAAACTTCAAAGCTGTTAAGAAACTAGATTCTAATTGTTCTCACCACAAAAATAATGATAATTATGTGATACGACAGAAGTGTTAGCTAACAAGCTACTGTGGTGATCATAGTGTAATATATAAATGTATCAAGTCAATAGTTGTACATTTTAAACTCATATAATATTGTACGTCAATTATATCTCAGCTTAAAAAAAAAAAAGTAAATACAATCATATCTTCCCCAGTTTCAGTTTCTGGAGGCTGTCCATCACATCCAGGATACATTACGAAGTCTTGGCTTGAGCCTGAAGACCCCCCTGGAATCTGTCCAAGACTGGTTTCCAGCCTCATCTCTTCTTCCTTTGCTTACTGTTTCCTAGCCACACTGTACAGTCTTTTGAACACATCAAGACTGTCACCCCCACAAGGTCTTTCCAGGAATATTCTACCTGCAGATATTTGTTTGACTTACTATCTTATTCCATTCAGGTTTCCACTTAAACACAACCTCTACAGAGAGGCCTTCCTTGGCCAGCCTTTCTACAACAGCATCCCCTCTGCTCCCTACTCATACCTTCTGCTTTATTTTACTTTATAACATTTATCACTATATGAAATTATATATTTGTGTTCACTGTTATGTTCTATTCCCTTCTCCCATCTGAGTGTAAGTTTATTGTGGGTGTAGATACTATCTTGTTCTCACTTACCACTCACCAGCGCTAGGACAGGGCCTACTGTTCAATAAATATTTACTGGATTAACTGTGGGTTTGATAGGGAAGTCCAGAGAGGAAAACTGGAGATAGCAAAGTCCAGAGAAGAAAACTGGAGATAGCAAGGTAGACATTATAGGCAAGAGATCAAGTTCAGGAAGTCAGCTAAGGTAAAGGGGTATGATAGGTTCAAAATTACAGCAATATTTGGATATAGTAAAGAAGCAGGCAGAGCATATCAGCACAGCTCTTGATCCACTATCTTCTGATAATATTTGATTTCCTGTCCATTTCTTCAATGTACTCAACTGAAGGAAGCTATAAAACAATTTCAAAGAGTGTCATAGTATACAACTTAGGGGCTCACACTTCTGCACATAAAAACATTTACTTGGGAGGACTGGCCAGGGAACTAAGCTGGTATGGCCAGGTGTGAGTCCTGTGCTAAAGGCTTTACCATCAGTACCTCATTAAATCTCACCTCAATCCACAAAGTCGGCATCATCTCCATTTCACATAGGAGAAAACTAGTTCAACAGGGATTTAGAACCAGGACTTGAACCCAGGTACGTTTAACTCCAAAGATGGCATTCCGAAGTAATATGCCCCATCAGCTAGGTGGTGGATTCAGGCCTGAGCTAGAAACCAGGAATGTCAACACAGAAGAAAGCAAGATAAGACCATGCCAGAACCAGGCAGAAAGCATCCATTCAACAAAAATATATGTGCCATTTCAAGACAAAAGTAATGCAAGATAAAAACCTTCTTTCTTTTTAGAAGGACCGAAATGTCCAGATGCAGCATGCATTATAATTGTAAATGATTGACTGTTAGAGCTGAAAGTAACCATAGAGATTCTTCAGTCCCACCCCTTTACCGGAAAGGTGAAAGGGCCAACTCCCAGAGTCCCACAATTAGAGTAATTGAATCCCTTGTCTTCTGTCCTTGGTACCTATTCAGCGTACAGATCCAAAAAAATTGCAACTCCTACAAGAAACGTGATTGATTCAAAACTTGAAAATTTTCCTATCTATTTAAAAATAGATGATGAGGGGTGTCTGGGTGGCTCAGTGGGTTAGGCATCCGACTCTTGATCTCAGCTCAGGTCTTGATCTCAGGGTCATGAGTTCAAGCCCTGCACTGGGCTCCATGCCGGGCGTACAGCTACTTTAAAAAAAAAGGATGATGATTCTGTCATCACATTACTATATAGGCAAAAATAATTTTATAAAAATAAAAATACTATAGAGGCAAAAAATGCAAATATTAATACTTTTTTCAATGATTAAAAGCAGTGATCTGAAGGCTGTGGGGCAGCCCTGACAAAGGATGGGGCACAGACTTACCAAGTGATCAAAGTTAACCAGATACCGCCATGGGGGAGCTTGTGATGAAGAGGGTATTTTAACTTTCTCTCTCATGCCCCTGAATCAACAGGACATCCAGAAACTTGCAACCAGGTCTAAGTACTGAGTCATGTCCCTCTCGTAAAAAACAGAAAACCACCAGAATTACCATGAAACAAAAGCCTGATTGAAGGAATCTCTTCGTCGGGGAGCAGGTCTGAGCCATAGGTCCAGATGCTGGTGTCATCTGCCGTTCCCAAATCATAGACAACAACAACTATCTCTCCTGACTCTTTTTCTAGTAAAACATCTCACAGCATCTCAACTTAGTTCCAATCCTTGACAAAATCAAGAAGAGCTTCCAATCCTTCCACTACATAGCCTCCCTATCTACCTGGGTTACTTGGAATTTCAACTGATAAAATAAAACCAGAGTTAGGTGACCATCATTGCCACTGCTATCTATGCAAAGTGAATATATGCCTTTTTTCACTTTTCTTAGGCAAAATATGTCTTTTCATATCTTTATTGCTATACTTCTAACTCTGGTAGTTTCTGTGATAGAAAATTAGCAATATTACAGTTAACAGGTTTTTTTAAAAATTACATTCCTGCTTGGAATGTTATTGTTTTTGAACAGCTAGATTCATTTTGTTTTTGCTGTCAGAGTGTGTTAAACTAAGTGAAATCTATCAGGAAGTGTATGCACCCCTGAGTCTTCTGATTTTCACACTCTTAGCTCAAGGACAATGCAGACATTTAAAATGTCATGGATAATTAGCCAGCATCTTTACAAATAAGATTGCTTGCTCTGATAGAATCACAAAGTTTGCCAGTCTCGGGAATAGATGTACTCATTAGGAGGTGATCAGATGTAAAATATTTGTTTATGTTTCTGGAATAAAAGAGGTGGGTAACGTGGTGGAAAGGACACAGGCCTAGAGGTGAGGAGACCCAGATTCTGGACCTAATTCTAAGTGATTCTGGAGAAGTCACATTGCCTTTTTTTTCTGTTTTCTCTACTGGGAACCCAGAAGACTCCCACCAGTTCTCAAAAATTTCAGTCTACCTCAGCTATGGATAGACTTATCTGCACAGGGAAAGGTACTATGTGGGTTATTTTCAACTTAGCAGGTATCCATAGCTTTTCTCCTTTCTGGAACTGGTTTTAAGAAATCTCAAGGCTGTTCATAGACTACTGCTAGAAAAAGTTCACCAATTTATAAAACATCAACAAATACCAGATATAAGCTGAGAACTTTCTCACCAAAAATGATCTTAAATTTCCCTAGTCATGCACATTATGTTGCCAAAACACATGCCAAGTAACTATAAGCAACTTTTAAGTCAATGCTGATACACCACATAAAATCATTATTTCTATAGCCATTAGGGTAAGTACTGAAATGTACCCATTTGCTCCCAAAGTAAAGGTTGCTAAAAATACACCTGTAAAGTACTATGTATCTACCAAGCTCACTGAACTCAAAGAAATTTATCAATAAGAAGTATCAAAGCTCAGGGGCGTCTGGGTGGCTCAGTCGTTAAGCATCTGCCTTCGGCTCAGGGCATGATCCCAGAGTCCTGGGATCAAGCCCCGCATCAGGCTCCTCTGCTGGGAGCCTGCTTCTTCCTCTCCCACTCCCCTTGCTTGTGTTCCCTCACTCTCTGGCTGTCTCTCTCTCTGTGTCAAATAAATCGTATCTTTAAAAAAAGAAGTATCAAAGCTCAGGAATAATTTTTTTTTAAAAAAAGCAATATACAAGTAAATACAGTATAAGCACCTTGAGTTCAGAGAATCACATATTTTATCTGCCACTATATCCATCAGAGTACCTTGCCAGGTACTGTGATATTGGGTCTATTGAGTTGTTGAAGTACATAATAATTTAGTGTCAAAGGATCCAACCAATCCCTCACCAGTGAATCAGCATCAACCTGTCTATGAATGCTGTAAAGCTTTCAAAACCAGAAGAGGTACATACTTGGTGCATTTCACTAGTACCAAGTTCTTCAGCACCGTAGTAACACCACTTAGGACAGCTACCATTTGCAAAGACACATGAGACTCACTGAACCAAAGAGAAGGTCAGCACATAATAAACTGGACGAATCTGCAGAACCATTTCTCACACTCAGGTCTCCACTGGGGAACAAGAGCTCCATCAGGACCCTGCTTCATTTACGAAATATGGTGAGGTTATAGCCCCCATTCATAAGTCTCAAGACAAGACTCTATTCTAAGAGAGGAAGCTAAATTATTTAGGGCCATTTCCCAGTCAAGAAGAAGGATACAGGTTCATGGAAATAACTTGAAAACACAGCTGTTGGGCGGTCACAGGCCCTGTTGCAACATACTTCTAAAAGTGATGGCAGGAGCCCTGGGTAGGCATAAGCTTCTGCCTCCTGCCCCTGCTGCAGCATTAATGACGTATGACCTCAGGTAAACCATTTAACTTCACGAATCTGGTCGTTAGCTCTACAAAATGAAGAGGATGGACTATGATTCCTGAGCACCTTTTCACAGAGGTTTCTGAAGTCAGATTTCTTCTATGTTTATTCTTCACATAAAAAGGAGAAAGAAGAAATTAGCATTTATGGAGAAGCTGACGTTTTGCACAGCTAAAACAAGAGATGGGCTGACGATACACAAGTATGAGCCTTAGGTTCTGGGGCCCAGCTTCAGAACTGAGACAAAGAAACCTCCTCACGTGGGTACACTCACTAGAACCAGGCCTTAAGTCTCTGGAAAGTACCACCCAGGGGCCTCCATAGCCCGTTCCTCTCCATCCAGACTGTCCTGGGTCCTTGTGAACTGAGGCCCCATTCTTCCTGGTATCATCCCACCCTGGGGGCAACCATTCAAATGGGACTGCTTCTCTGAGGAGACTTGATTTGAGATGAACAAATGCTTCTGATTTTAGAAAGGACAGATTTGAGAACTTTTCCACAGGCAGACTTCTTCTGAAACTTCAGTTCTCATCCTGAATTTTAAAACCATAATGTGACATTTTAACATATGGCAAAGAGAGATGAATTTGAGATCGTTTCAAACTGTTTAAAAGATCTGCCTTAAACACAGATTTCCATTATTACAGATCTAATAAGTCCTATTCTCATCTGAGCTATCAGCAACAGAGTAAGTAATTACCATTCAACTTGGGCCGTTCCAGTCCATTAGCTCAATACTGATGACTCAGGCAAAGCTACACATGAAGAACAAAATGCTGATAAAAGATAAAATGGACTGGAAGGAAATGCTGCCTCCTTATCCATTCTGCTACATCAGTTGTAAGGGATGAATCAAATACAAATACACTTGATCGAATGGTAAGTCCGGAAGTAAATATTAAAAATATAAAACAGAGTTGTATCTACCTAGATTAAAAAGGAAAGCAAAATGTCTCCTTCAACACATCATAGGTTTGAAGGAGCTTCAATCATCACTTATGATGCTACAAGGACTGGATCTAAGTAGCGCCAAACATCTTCAATGTGAAAAGCTGAAACAAGTTAGTCAAATATCCATTCAATAAACCTTTGCCAATAAATCGGGTTCCATGCTAGGTGCAGAGGATACAAATGTAAATGAGGCACTATCCCTACCAGCAAGGAGTTTTAGGACAATAAGACAGATAAATAAGTATACCAACTATGATTACACAGTGTGATGCATGTTTGATAGAAATTTGCACAGGGCAGAACTGGATCGGATCAGGGTATTATCGTAGCATCTAACCCAAAGAAGATGAAGTCATGGAAAGATTCTGGAAGGAATGCCTGCCAGAAATGAGCCCTGAAAGGGAGGGTCACTAACCCAGGTGAACAAAGAGTCTACCAACATTCCAGGCAGAGGGTGCAGCATGGACACAGTGATGAGACAGAGGTGCGGGGGCAAGTTATATATGGCTGGGCAAAAAGCATGATGTTGGGCTGGAAAATGTGAGGAGTCTAAAAGACCTATGATTCTGGAAAGGCAGATACCAGATCATGGAAAGTTTTAAATACCATAATAAAGAGTTTAGATTGTATCCTATAAACATTTGGTTTTTAAGCAACATAACATAATTAGTAAAAACATCTACTAATTTGAGTGGGAAGACATGAGATTGACAACAAGGACTGTCTGGTATCTGCAGTAATATGGAAGGGGTGTGAGGAGGGAAAGGGGAAGAGAGATTAACGACAGTCATTTTACCCATACCCGAACGGAGAGTATTTCCCACCCAGACTTCCCACCCAAAGTTTTAAGCTCATTAGACTGAAATTTTTCCTTAATCCAGAATCTCAGTCATCAATTAACCAACACTTGTTGAGCCAATTTCACAGTCTTGGCATCTGAGGGAATCCGAGAATAATGATCCCTATAATCTGATAACAGTGTATGTTTAAGTTGGGGAAGTAAGACTGATAACACTTGAAACAGAAAACACTGAACATATATGATTACGTGTTAAATTGTGTGGTAGAAACGGTCAGTTCTAGAGGAACAAAGGAAAAACTGGAATGATCGATACGGGATGCGAAGGTTTCCAGGAGGCAGTGAGGTCCGAGCATGATGGCACCTCATAAGTGCTGGGGGGAGGGGCCTGCTCCTAGAGTGTTGGAGGCACTCTGGCACGCCTTGAGGTTAGAAAGGTGAATATAGAAAAGTGGTAGGGCAAAGTGCTCAGTAGGGTAAAGACCAAGTCTCACAGATGGTGAAAGCTGTGTTGAAGAGCATGGGGACTGACGGGGTGGCTCACAGACCAGGTGAGTCAGAGATCAGATGTTTAGGAATAAAACTCGGAGCTGGTGGTGACAGCATGGGCCAAGGGGGAGGGCCAGATGCAGGATCAACAAGGCAGTAAAGGGACAGGAAACTCTGGAGATAGCTGAAGCCCACAAGGCTGGGGTGCTACCCTAGTGACAAATACAAGAAAACAGAAGAAAATGCTCTTAAGGACATGAGGATGGTGGTTTGCTTTTTGTCCATAAGCCACAGAAATTTGGAACTGGAGGAGATCTTAGAGGTCACTTAATTGGACTCATCCAACCAGATGTCAGTGTACCACACACAGGGAGCCTGATGTGAGAGTGGGTAGTCCGTGGAAACGTCCAACAAGCAATACAAAAACAAATGGGATCAGGATCAAATGAAAGGTCAAGAAGGCAGGTAGAGATTTGGGAGTCTGTCATCACAGAAGTCACCATTGAAGCTAGGAGCAGGGATGAGCTCCAAGAGGGGAGAGAGAAGGATGCAGGACTTCGGGCTAGGGTCTGAATTCAAGAAAGAAAGCAAGAGGGGTGGTGAGCTGGTAGGTATCTGTTTTGCTGGTTGGGTGCAAACTTCCTCCTTCTACCTCTCCACCCCCATCACTGATCTATCCATTCACAAGTGCCCACATCCCTTTCTGTAATGTGCAGAGAGCTAAGACGGCTCCTACTCCCTTCTCCAAAGCCTTTCAGTCATAACCACATGGCAGGAGTCCTCCATCTTAGCTCTCGTTTTGGAAATGTGCCCAGGCTAATCCTCTTTGCTTTGGATGCGGAGCCCAGTGGATCAGACCCACAGCACCCTAGGACGGCTAAACCAATTCCTCGGTTTTCTGTGCGGTCCAGGTGTGCTGCTTTATGCGGTAGACCGAGGCTGCCTCCTGTGAGTTAAATGTAAATGGAGTCATTTGCAAATGCAAATGCCTAAGATGGGACAGACCAGGAACACAGATGACTGCGGGCAAAACTAAGAGAGTGACAAGAAAACAGTGACAAAGAAGGGGGCTGCAGATTGAGTTAATCAAGGCGGGATTTGGATGACAACATCTTGAAAAGTTGAGCCTGGCGGGGAGCCCAGGAAAGAGACAAGCGGAAAGACTGCTGGGCGTGGAGCCCAAGGAGAGCTCAGTCTGAGGTGTCAGGGAGACGCCTGGAGAGCAGTTGGAGCCTCAATTTGTGGGCAATGCCTGCAAAGGGGAGCCGAGGGGGCTGATTCTTTCAAATGCAAGGCTGGAGAGAGAGACTGCTTGGCCCAGTGTTGGAAGCAAGGTGACCCCGGCTCCTGAGACACAAGCCCTCTCTTTCACTGGACCAAGGTAAACGATGATGGTAGGCCATTTCGACAAATCACCAGTGATTTCTTGATTTCCAAAGAACTGGGTGTGACGCTGCTGATACCATTTTTCCTCTCTCACATGGCAGAGAACAAAGACTACATAGAATCAAACACAGAGAACCCTCAGCTCACTCGGTACCCTGGCATTTAACAGAAAAGCTCAAAACTACATATATGAACCAAAGGTACTAAGATTTTAAATAAAACAGCTTGTATCGGGGAAGGCTTTGAACAGAAAAAGGGCCCATAAGGGACAGTGCTGTGAGAAAAAAGCAACGCTCCCTCCATGCTCATCTATTTGCATAAGTAGTGAGTTATTTTAAAAGGCCTTTCTACATGCTTTCTTTCTGCCTGGAATGTTCTTCCCTTTCCTCTCTCCCCTTCACCTTCTAAACTCTTTAGAGACCCAACTCAAATACTAGCTTTCTTTCCTCCCATTTTTGTTGTGTTAATTTCCAGTCAGTATTGTATTTGTAATTAGCTGTTCAGTCTGTTCCCTTCTCACACACCACCTCAAGACGCTTTTCTTCGTCTTTGTGACACAGCAACTATGCCTGGCACGTGATAAGCGCTCAATATGTATGGCCAGCTAATAAACAAAAGATTCTACTTAAGGAGAAGGTGAGCGTCAGGCATGGAGTCTCTGGCTGCTTGATTACATTGCCTCCGAGTAGAGCATAACTCTATTCCTTCAAGGCTCCTTGCTTCCCCCTCTCTGGTGAGCCAGTTCTTTCTATCCCAAGTGACACTTTGTTTCTAGCTTCTCTCTTAGGAGTTCATCCTAATGTCCATTCGCAGGACCAAGTTGGGCTATTTCTTTTGCCTCCTTGACCTGAGTTCTGTTCCTCCTCTATTTCAGGTCAAAGATAATGTTCCATCAACTGGTTCTTTAATTGGCGTATTCTCTAACCTCTGCCTCTCAGTTAATAGTCTGCCATTTGGCTAGTGTTCCTAGCTAGAAGCCTGTGTCCTCTTTGTCTTTTCCCTCCTTCCCCACTCTGTCCCCTCAAAACTGCCCACAACTAGACTGTTCTGCTCAGGCTTCAGAGTCAACCCCAGAAATAAGTCTAGCAGCCATGACCTTCCAACTAGCTCCACTTCTTGCCTATTCTGTCCCTCCAACCTCAAGCAACACTTCCTGGGTTCTCCTAAAATGTCATTCCTTCCCTATTCTGAAACCCATGGGCTCCCCTAGTAGCCCAACATCACCTCCTATGCAGGGGGACCATCAATCCAGCCATCCCTCCTCCCCAGATTCCACTGCCTTTATCCCTGTCACCTCCTTTACAGACACTGGTATGGAAGAAATACGTCCACAGCTCCGCAACACTTCCATCCCTCTGACCCCACCCACCTTGGAGGATATTCCCTAGTCCAGATGGACATCTAGGACGGAGTTTTCTGGTATTATTATTACTATTACTATTACTATTATCATCATCACTGTATATGGGCTATTATTACCTATACACACCCGGTCCCATAACCTAAATTCTCCTGATGCCATTGCCTACTTCAGACTTCAGATACTATGTTATCTTTTCTAATAAGAAACACACAAACACCTTATAGCATTACAAAAGAAATACTTTGGCAAATCGAAACAGCAGACATAATACTTTCTGATTTCAAGTAGTTGTTAATAGAACTATAACACTATTATAGTGATTGATACTTTGCACAAATTCCACTATCAGCTAAACAAATTGCAAAGACATTTTAAAGATAATTTTAAAAGTGTTTTTCACATGGTTGAGTTGATGATTTAGCTTTTTCCAGTAATATAATCTTTATTTAATTAATTGGGTGATTCCCTATCAGTAGTTTTCGGTCGCTGCCAGTGCTATCAAATGTGCTGCAATTTAGTCACCGGGGGAAGAACAATGCTGACAAATTAAAAAGTATATTTCTTCTTATAGTTTTGCTCATTAATGACAGTTATTTGATGTCTTATCAACAAAGATATAAGGCCCTTGTTTTCTCTCACAGAAATTAGAGGGTGAAAAGTTGATAAGAATTCTTGTTACGACTACAAGGAGACGTAGAGAGCTATTCATTTTCATAAGGTCCTATTTTCAAAAAGCAAGGTTTAACTTGGAATAACCCTCACCAAATGCTAACTCTGACACTTCTGTTCAGGGCTGAGAAGCAGAGGGGGAAAAGAACGAGCACACACTGTGAGGGAGGTGGGAATCTGCCTGCACTGGCCCACAGGAGAGAAAGGTCAAATATTTCTAAAACAAATTAAAGCTGACTTCCATATAATAGCAGCTTTTTCTAACTAGACAACATCTGGCCCACCCTTTCTCTCTCTCTACCCTTGAGCAGAGTGTTAAAGATACAGAGGAAAATGTCAGTTGGGAAACTGCTGCCTTCTCAACAATATGCCTAAAGTAAAGTGAGTGGCAGGAAACCTAGCTAGAAGCTCTCCACCAAACAGCCAGCGTCATTCTCAATGGTAAACGACTGAATACTTGCCCCTAAGATCAAGAACCAGGTGAGGCTATCCACTCTATTCCATCTACCATTTCTATTCAACATCATGCTGGAGGTCCTCGCCAGCCCGATAAGGTAAGAAAAGGAAATAAAATGCATTTAGATTGGCAAGGAATAAATCAAGCCATCATTATTCACAGAAGACAGAATGGACCACCTAGAAAATACCAAGGAATGGGTAAAAAAAGTTACTAGAATTAATAAGTGAATTTAACAGGTCTCAGGATACAAGGTCAATATACAAAAATCAAGTCAATTTTTATGCACTAACAATGAACAGATAAAAACTAAATGTTTTTTAAAATCTCACTTATAATAGCATCAAACAAAATGATATTAGAAATTAATGTGTGCAAGATTGGCTTTTTCATTTTCTCAATGTCTTTTGAAGAACACTTTTTAAAAATTTTTTTACAAAGTTCCCAACTTAGCAAGGTTTTTTTTTTTCTTTTATGATTTGGGAGATTTTGTGTCCTATCTAAGAATTATTTCTCTAACTTAGAGTCACAAAGATTTCTCCAATGCTTTCTTAAGGAAATCTGATGGTTTTACGTCTTACAGTGTGGTTTACGATCCATTTTGAGTTAATCTCATAGGGAGTGAAAGGTAAGTAGTTCTGAAATCAGCAAACACTAATAAACTAACGTGGCAAGAACACAGGAAACTGAGAAATGGACAAAGCTCAGAGGATACACACAGAGCTAACTTCCCTTGGTTGAGGTAGAGTGGTAATGACGCAGGCTGATGAATACGCTAAGTTTTTGCCAGTTTTCTTATGTACAAAGCCTTCAGCTGGCCAGTTAGACTGATAGAGAAGTAAGGGAACACAGCCGTCCCTAAGCATGGCCACAGACTCAGGATTCCACCACTGTCTTTGCTACATCGTCACTTTGAAGCCCTTGCAGGGTGTCACAGCTGATGTCTCAATTTGAGTATCTGGGTGAGAAAGCTGTCTCCTGTCCCCGTGAGAGCAGGTTATGAGAAAAAGCACAGACATGCCAAAGTCCTTATAACATGCCCTTTATTGGGATTCACCTATTATCCTGCCCATCCACATGGTGAGTAATCACCAATGATTTGTATGTCTTTTGATCATGAATATCTACACAGACCTTGACGTCCATTAGCATTACCAGTGACTACAAACAATCAGGTATACTGATACGGACTTAGCATAGTCAAGATGTCAGTCATGCTCTTCCAAATTTATGATTTATTAAAGCAAAGCCTGGGTTATCACTTTGTAGGTAGGTGGGAAAAAGTATTCCTGCGTGGGTAGGAGGTTGAACTGAGTGAGGTGAGCTTAAAGCCCCTCAAGTCCTTGAAAACAGACGCCTGTTCAAATCCCAGCTGAACCGTTTACCGGCTGTGTGACATCAGCAAGTTGCTTCCCTTCTCTGGGCCTCATTCTCCTGGTCTATAAAAGGTACTAAAAGTACTTTATTGTATACGGTTTCTTCTCTAGGATTACGTGGAACTGTTGAGCTATTCAATGAGTGCCGGATCTCTTCTCCCTACCTCTCAACAATTCATATTCTAGAATTCTTTTCAAAATCATTTTTGTGTGAAGCTGCAATGTTCTGCATGAAAGTGGAGGGAGAAACTGCATAGGCTTGAGACTTACAGAGCTGGCCTGGAATGATGTTACCCTAGTGATATGGATGGACCAGAATAAGGTAGAAATCTATGTATGTTAATGGTATTTGCCAGAAGGGAAGTCAAAACATAAAATCACACAAATATGTTAATAATAACCCAAGAATGTCAATAATAAAAAAAGTAGTAATAATAATAGCAGCAATAAGCATGTAAGTGCCTGACACTGTTTTTAGTGTTTTCCATGTATTAACACACTTGATCCTCACAACAATCCTATGAGATAGGTATTTCTATTATCTCCATTTCACAGAAAGAAAAACTAAGGCACTGGGTACATAAGGGTCTTGCCCAATGTCATAAAGCTAGTAACAAAGGTTCCAGAATCCCTACTGTCTCCCTAAAGATCAGAAAGGAAAGGACCTGTCTTCTGGTCAAGAAGGTCCTAAAGGTCACCAAGTCCTAAAAGAGTTTTTCCATTCCTGGCCACCCACACGCCTGTTCCATATGCCGGTGGTTTTCCTAAAGGACACCAGAGTACATGAGGGACCTCCTAGTGTATCGGCAATATTCTTTTCCCTGAGAGAGGGGTAGTTACATAGGTATCTGTAATTATTCATTTAAGTTCCATGTACTCTTTTGTTTGTATATCTCAGCATAAGTGAAAGCGGAGCAGTATCCCTGCAAGGACCCAACTATGCAGGCTTTTCACATGGGGAAAGTTCCACATTCAGCCGTCCCTGATGCACACCGAGAACACAGCACAAAGGTTGGGAAGCAGACAGGCAAAAGATGCCACCCGAGCTTCCTCTGGCTGCTCTGCATACTTGGAATTTGCATGCTAGAATTACTACAGCAAAAGCTCAGCTAATCTCCTGGCTGGCATGATTGTTATTATCATGCAGCGCACACATGCATATTCATCCAGATTTAAAGGAAAGAAATAAGCCTCCCTCATGGCACTGCTGATAAACAACCCCCCAAAAATCTTTTCCCTATACTCAAATGAAACACATTTTGAAGCCTTGTCATACTTAAAAGTGATTTGCCCATAAGTCTTTTATATGTTAATAACATCGTACGTTGAATATTTCATTCCCAAGATCATTATTGGATTGGTGTCCACGTGACGTTCAGCACAATGGAAATGGACACAGCGATATCGGGTGCCTTTGGACACCAATCTCCATGTTAAAGCTCACGTCGTTGGCATCCAAACACGCCGAACACAGCTGCAGCGGGAGCCCTGGCAGGGTTTGCCAAGTCCGCTTATTTCCAGACAAAACATTTTAATTCCTTGTGCGGGAGAGGGTGGCTTAAGGGCAAGGGCAATGTTGGAAGAGGATGGAGAGGAGAGGAGGCGGAGAAAGGGGAGAATGGAAAAGGCATAATGACTCGGAGTTAAGGTATTTGGCCCTACTGCTTTTCTGCAGCTATCATAAGACTAACTCCTCCACATAACGGTGTCCCCTTCACACAGGTGAGGTGCCTGCAGCCAGGTTTCTCAACCTTAGGAATACATTAGATTGATGCAGGTCCCTCCTCCTGAGGGCCTGATTTAACTAGGGGAGTCCAGGAGTTGAGCAGGGAGACTGGGAGCAACCTGGATGACAGTCCCAGAGGCGGTAACATACACCTAGGGTTGTGGTTTGGAGGTAAGTCCAGGGTTCCACAGACAACTGAGAGCCAGGCAGGCCACACAGCTGGCAGTCAGGGCTGCTCACAGACCCCAGGAAATGGGTGAACCCATAATATCACTTAGTGAGGGCAAGGCTGAGACAGCAAAAATAGCATCCAGCTCTGAAAGTATGAGCAAGTGAGTAACTGAACTGGGACAATACAAGACACAAGAAGATAAAAACGTAGATTCCCCAGCTCAGATTATGCGAAGTTTAAGACTGAGACCAGGTCACTGGTCAGGTAACTCTCCAACACACAGACACATGCACATACATAAATGCTCACAAACATACACACGAATACAAGTACACATACATATACGTGCACACACACACACACAAACACACACACAACATTATGCTAAAAGGCATTTCCTGTACATTTCAACCTTTGACAGTTTCATTAATTAATAACATTCCAAGTTCACTCTCCCCTGCAATGCAGGTAACCAGACCCTCCAAAACTTCTAAAAAGGCCTACAACCAGACTATCCCCCTACCCCATGCCAATTCTCTGCCTTGGCTTTTTTGAGTATAGACAAAATCATGTCCTCTCCCTCTGATTTTACCAGCCCCAGATTCATTCATTTGAGGGTCCATCCTGTGACAGGCATTATCTCAGGCAAATCCACACGCCCTAGGTGAAGCAGCACAGGGTTTTATGTGCAAAGATTCCAGAACCACACTGCACTGGTTCAAATCCCAGTAGCCAAAGGACAAGCCCTGTAGTCTAAGACAAGTTACTTAGCACCCCTGTGGTCTAGTTTCTTCATCTATGAAAGATAGATGATAATGATACCTGCTCACAGGATTGTTTTGGGAATTAAATAATTTCATACATTTTTTTAGAAGTTAGAATGGGATTTGGAATGAAGTAAGCACTCAGTAAATGTTAGCAATTACTGAATCCTTTTCCAGTCCCATAGGGGACTGCTCAATGCCTGCACATTACAGATAAGGAAACTGAGGTTCAGGATCCAATGACAATGTCATCATATGTACTCTCTCACTTACAAGACTGTGTCCTGATTTGGGGATTACAAAGTAGACTCGGCCTACAAAAATGTACAAAGCTTTGTAAGGTATCACTAGGAAACTAAAGCCACCCATGTAGAGACTGCCCCTCATTTCCTGGCAAATAATCGAGGGGTGAATTCACTGCTGACCTATCCTCTTCCTTCCACCTTTGTCTTACACCCTTGCCTGTCTTAGGGCTGGTTTTACCAGAAAGCCATTTGAAATCCATGATCTCAAATCCTGTTTGAATGCAGTTCAAAGGTTCTATTCTGGTATAAATTTGGGTTTTTTTCATTGGAAACCCACCTGGTTGTGTTGTTGTTTTGTTTTGTTTTGTTTTGTTTTGTTTTGTTTTGTTTTGTTTTGTTTTGTTTTAAATCAGTGCTTAAGCCAGAGAAAATGGGTATGTGCCTGGAAAGAGGGGTGGTAGTTCTCAATAAGTTTAATGCGAAACAAATGCATTATGTATTATAATATTATTAACTCTAGAAGCCAGCAGCTCAAGATGTATTTAAAAAAAAAAAAAAGCCAGTTGCATTCTCCTAAGAGCTGCACTTCTCCACCTAGGCTGCACATTAGAATTACCTGGGGGGGGCGCCTGGGTGGCACAGCGGTTAAGCGTCTGCCTTCGGCTCAGGGCATAAAAAAAAAAAAAGAATTACCTGGGAAGTTTTTTAAACATATTTACACGTGTATGTCACCCCCTCAGACTCTGATTTAATTGGTCTCGGATGGAGCCCAGGCATCAGTATTTTCTTTAAAGTTTCTCACACAATGTTTATGGGCAACCAGGGTTGAGGATCACATTCTGAAGGGAAGGGAAACTAATATATTTAAAAGGCCTTCTATGTTCCAGGTATTGCATTTTGTTTTCAAATATATTATTAACTTTAAAAATAAGAATTCTGTTATGGTTTGGGTACAAGTATGTAATCCCAAGAGTTATTCCAGTCTCTGTGACATCAGGTTGCTTATTAAATATTTCACTTCTTCAAAGAGAAAGGACTAAAATAAAATCAGAAGTGAAACAGAAGAAGTAATAACCAAGACCACAGAAATACAAAGGATTATAAGAGAATACTATGAAAAATGAAAATTATATGCCAACAAATTGGACAACCTAGAAAAAATGGATAAGTTCCTAGAGACACAGTCTTCCAAGAGTAAATGAGGAAGAAATAGAAAATCTGAACAGACTGATTACCAGTAACAAAAATGAATCAGCAATCAAAAAACTCCCAAAAAACAAAAGTCCAGGACCAGACGGTTTCAGAGGTGAATTCTACCAAACATGTAAAAAGGGTTAATATCCTTCTCAAACTAGTCCAAAAATTAGAACAGGAAGGAAAGTTTCCAAATTCATTCAGCGAGGCCAGCATTACCCCAATACTGAAACCAGACAAAGGCACTACAAAAAAAGTACATTATAGGCCAATATCCCTAATGAACACAGATGCAAAAATCCTCAAGAAACTATTGGCAAACCAAATTCAGCAATACATTAAAAGGATCATTCATGATGATCAAGTGGGATTCATTCCAGGGATGCAAGGATGGTTCAATATCTGCAAATCAATCAGTGTAATACACATTAACAAAGTGAAGGATAAAGACCGTACAATAATTTCAATACATGCAGAAAATTCTTGACAAAATTTGAAATCTGTTCATGATAAAAACTCTCAACAAAACGGGTTTAGAGGGAACACACCTGAACATACTAAAGGCCATATATGACAACACACAGCTAACATTAGTCAATGGTGAAAGCTGAAAGTTTTTCCTCTAAGATCAGGAAAAAAACAAGGATGCCCACTCTCACCACCTTTATTCAACATAGTACTGGAAGTCCTAGCCCCAGCAAGCAGACAACAAAAAGAAATAAAAGGCATCCAAATTGGTAAGGAAGAAGTAAAGCTATCACTATTTGCAGATGACATGATATTATACATAGAAAATCCTAAAGACCACCAAAAAACAGTTAGAACTAATAAATGAACTTAGTAAAATTGTAGGATGCAAAATTAATATGCAGAAATGAGTAACACTTCTATACCCTAATAATGAAGTAGCAAAAAGAAAAACTAAGAAAAAAAATCCCATTTACAATTGCATCAAAAAGAATAAAATACCTAGGAATAAATTTAACCAAGGAGGTGACAGATCTATACTCTGAAAACTATAAAACATCAATAAAAGAAATTGAAGACAGCACAAACAAGTGGAAAGATATACCATGATCATGGACTGGAAGACTTGATATTGTTAAAATGTCTATGCAACCAAAAGCAATCTACAGATTCAACACAATCCCTATCAAAATACCAACAGAATTTTCCACATAATTAGAACGAATTATTCTAAAATTTGAATGGAACGACAAAAGACCTCAGATAGCCAAAGCAATCTTGAGAAAAAGAACAAAGGTGGAAGTATTACAATCTCAGATTTCAAGCTATACTACAAAGCTACAGTAATCAAAACAGTATGGTACTGGCACAAAAACAGACACATACATCAATGGAACAGAATAGAAAGTCCAGAAATAAACCCATGTTTATATGGTCAACTAACCTATGACAAAGGAAGCAAGAATATACAAAGCAAAAAGAATAAAACTACCGTCTTACACCATACACACACACACACACACACACACACACACACACACACACAAAACAAACTGGTGCAACCACTATGGAAAACAGTATGGAGGTACCTCAAAAATTAAAAATAGAAACACCACATGACCCAGTAATTCCACTGCTGGGTATTTACCCAAAGAAAACAAAAACACTAATCCAAAAAGATATATGTACCCCTATGTTCACTGCAGCATTGCTGACAATAGCCAAGATATGGAAACAATCTAAGTGTCTACAATAGACAAACAGATAAAGAAAATACACACACACACAATGGAATATTAGTCAGCCATAAAAAGAATGAAGCCTTGCCATTTGTAACAACACGGATGGACCTAGTGGGTATTATGCTAAGTGAAATAAATCAGACAGAGAAAGACAAATACCATATGATTTCACTTAAATGTGGAACCTAAAAAACAAACAAACAGAAATAGACTCATAAGTACAGAGAACCTATGGTTGCCAGAGAGGAGGAGGTAGGGATAGGTGAAACAGGTGAAGGGGATTTAGAGGTACAAACTTCTGGTTATAAAACAAAGAAGTCACAGGGATCAAAAGTACAACATAGGGAATGCAGTCAACAATATTATATAACTGTATGGTGACAGATGGCAACTACACTGACTGTGGTGAGCACTGTATAATGTACAGAATTGTCAAATCACTACATTGTACACCTGAAACTAATATAACACTATATGTCAACTATACTTCAATTAAATACGTACATAAAGTAAAATAAAATGGCAAAAAAATATTTAATTTTTATTTGGCCTATGGAGAAGTCCTATAAAAGAGGGGAGGGGTGAGAAGCACCACAGCATAAATCTTCCACAGGGCTGGAGAAGCCAACCAGGGCCATCTCTTTGGTTGCCCTAAACAGCAGTGAGATGGGGAACACAGACCAGCAGCTAAGAGAAGGGTTCTGGTGCCAAATACACTGAAGCTCACGGCTGTAAACGGCCCACAAAGAGATTTTTTTCACCCAGGAAGTATTTACAGAAAATTTAATAGAAAAAAATTTTTTCAATTTAAAAAAAAGGAAGGGGCGCCTGGGTGGCACAGTGGTTAAGCGTCTGCCTTCGGCTCAGGGCGTGATCCCGGCGTTATGGGATCGAGCCCCACATCAGGCTCCTCTGCTATGAGCCTGCTTCTTCCTCTCCCACTCCCCCTGCTTGTGTTCCCTCTCTCGCTGGCTGTCTCTATCTCTGTCAAATAAATAATAAAATCTTTAAAAAAAAGAAAAAGGAAAATTTAATAGAAACATTCTAATGGAGAAATGAGATCAGGAAGGATACAATGAGGATTTCTTTTTTTTTTAATTTTATTTTATTATATTATGTTAATCACCATACAGTACATCCCCAGATTCCGATGTAAAGTTTGATGCTTCATTAGTTGCGTATAACACCCAGTGCACCATGCAATACGTGCCCACAATGAGGATTACCTTAAACTGTGAATGATAACAGTTCAGGAAGAGAGAGAAATGGATACTACTAACCCTTAGACTTACTTTTTCTTTACGTTCAGTTAAAAGTACTACTCCATGATATAAGTTTAGCCGTGGCTAAGTATGTGCTTATTTTTAAAAGATTTTATTTATTTATTTGAGAGAGAGAGAGAAAGCAGGAGTGGGGGGAGAGGCAGAGGGAGAAGCAGGCTCCCCGCTGCACAGGGAGCCCCACATGGGGCTCGATCCCAGGACCCTGAGATCATGACCTGAGCCGAAGGCAGACACTTAACCAACTGAGCCACCCGGGCACCCCTAAGTATGTGGTTTTAAAAAGAAAAGCAAAATTTCTTACGAGGAAAATAGTGAAAACCAAACAAAACAATAACAACAAAAACTTAAGGACCTAAAGAATCAAGTACAAGATAAGACAGATGAAGAGAATGATTTCCTTTTATATTTCCAGGAGTAAATCTGGCAGTAATCTCCCTTGTGGGTTCAGAACACAGAAAACAGAAAAGCTAGTTCTATCAAATACCTTGAGTGTTCAGATCTTTAAAAGTGGCAGCTGACAACACTGACTCAAGGCAAAATGTCAGAGGATGCCATGTTGGTGGTGGCAATCCTCCCACCTGTTCCATCTCGATGAGCCATCTGCTGCCACACAGGCATCCATCATCCATCTCAGTAGGATCTGTGGCCCCTGAAGAGGTTCTGACCCAGGCGTGCCTTCCCCTTCACGATGCCTCTGGCTCCCACATTACCCATCCTGTGGATACATGGTCCTTTGATCTCAGAGCACACTAGGATGCCAGAGAATTCTGTTTCTACCCAACACCATACTGATTTCACACTTATCCTTCCAACTTCCGGATATGCACTGGCTTCTTCTGACTTTCTAGTCCAGCACCGAAACAGAATTTCTCTCTCCAACTTCATATGCATAAATACCCCTACTCCGAGGGAAATGGCAGAATTATAACTACGGTCAATGATCATCAGCCATGTGACACTTTAAACGGAACAAACATTTGTGGCTCCTTAATGGTACACACAGCAATTTCATTCACCGGCCTCACTTTCTTCTCACAGAGCCCAATAAGGTGAGTACCACTGTACCGAAGAGAAAACATTACCTTGCAGAGGTCAAGCAACACCTAAGGATCCACCCTAGGGTCTCAGCATGCCAGTCTCCCTATTCTAATGCTCCATGATACCTTGTGAACTCCCACTGCACACGACTCAGTTGTGGTTAGAAGTGTGACAGCTCCGGTTATGCCTGCTTTTGAATCCTAGTTCCCCTCCCTAGGTGACTTTGGTCAAGCCACCTAACCTCCCTGAGCCTTAGTCTCTCCATCTACAAATGGGAATGATATTAGTACCTACTTCATAGGTCGTGAGAATTAAATGAAATGGTGTATATAAAGTCCTTAGTACGATGTGCAAAACATAGAAAACAGTCAATAAATATAAGCTATTCTTGTCATGAATACGTTTACTTTACGGGTGTATCTGTGTGCATGTGTACTCACACATATGGTTCTCAATCAAGCACTCTAGGGATCATTCTTGCCTCTTGCACGACTGCCTTTTACAAGAGCCCTTCACGGNGGGGGGGGGGGGGGGGGGTTGCTACTGAATTCTGCATCACTTCTTTCTGTTCTTTAGAAGCCTTTGGGCCACCACCCCCAAATCCCACCTCCAGGCCATTGCCTTCCTTCTCCCTCCCCTTCTCCAAGGTCTCTGAGGAAAGAAGGGCAGGGCAGAACCATGGCAATAATGGGGGGATGTCCTGGGGCCAAAGAAATGACAGCAGCATCAAGCAAGCGACTCTTCCAGGAGCCATGGAAGCCTCGGGGTTAGGAACAGATCTATTCACATACTAGAATATGCCATGTATTGTGAAGCCACAAGGGAGACTAATACTGCTGGAACCAGGCCTGGGAATATAAAAGGAAATTGTTCTCTTAGTCTGTCTTATCTTGTACTTGATTCTTCAGGCCAACCATCATGCTACAGACTTCCCCTTTGCCATTGTTTGACAAGCCCTGCAATAAAAGCCCCTCTGCCCTCCCCTCTTCCATGGTAGCTGGCCCTCCATTTATCACACAGCCAGCTCATCAGGAAGCACTTCACAGCACCTTCAGAAGCAGGGCACTTGCAGAAAGCAAATACTTGTGAATTAAAGGAGAAGCATCGTTGGCACGCGGTGGGTGTTTTAAATACTCAAAATGATAGCAGGATGCACTCAAGAGCACACACCACAGCCCCAAAGCCTCAATTCTGCTAATACCCCTTCCAAAAATATAAATAAGTAGGCGCTTTGGCTCAGAGCTATAGGAGTAATTCAAGCATTGTTCCACTGCAGACCCCTTCTCTGTCTCAGGCCCAAATCTGTCACTTTATTATTTAATCACTTCACGTCGGAAGTCCTAAGACCTTGCTTCAAAGTGGCACTCGCTATACCTTCTAGACTCTCAGCCAGGAGGGAGGGGCAGGGAACCAGCGTCCTGTGAGCACCTGCTGGCAGCCAGACTCTGTGCTTTTCCTGCTTAATCTTCACAACCACCCTAGACCAAGTGAATGGCGTGTCCCCTTTACAAGATGCAGAACCTGAGGCTTTGAGATAGTGGGTGGCCTGCCCAGGAGCCACGCTAAGAGGCCAAGGGCAGGATTCACACACAGGTCTGTCAACTCCCAGCCAGATTCTTGCTGGAAGGGGCCTTGGACACCTGCCAATCCAGTTCCCTTGCTCCCCGGACACAGAAACCAAGACCAAAGAATTGGTGCCTAGAGTCAGCAGTACCCCGTAGATTCAAAGCCCAGGCGTCCTGCGTCCTTTTGGGCACATGATGTTCTTCATTCACCCTGTCTTTATCAAAAAAGATTTTGTGTGTCCCAAAATCGTGTCCTAAAAGAACAACTTTATTTTTTTTCTCTTCTAAACAAACCAGTTTAAAAGCTGCATAAAACCTGCCCTACTTAGAACTTCCAAGTAAGAACCCGCTTTTGTGCATGGTAAATCAAATTCAGCATTACTCAGGGACTCATCACCCCAAGTAGCTAATGAAGATAATCCATCAGAGCTGTGCAATGTTATTGGGCCATTCCTGCCCAAGGAAATAGCAAAAACAGTCAGGGAAGAAAAAAAACAGCCACCAGGAATTAAATGGGGAAACAGATGATATTTAATTATATAAATATTCTCAGCGATGCTCTGAGGAATGGAATTATTGGTTTTCTGGGCAGCCCCTCATTGAACCAGGCACCAGAAGAGATTTATACCACAGAGTTCATGTTTTCATTAGAATTTGTACAGCCTGTATTTAGAAAGTAGGTGTCTGGAAGCTTGATGATATTGTGTGTTCATAACCTGACGCTGGAACGTCGTGGCGTTAAAAAAAGGAGGGAGGCTCCTCTCTTATTCATTTGATATTTACATTTTATTAGTGTTATTATTTGACATAATTACATACAAAGAATTAGCAATGTTAATTAATGCTGCACTAATGCAGGCATAATTACTTCCATTTATTCTAGAACATAAGTGAATTTATAAATTTATTTGGAATTTGAGTGACTTACTGGATTCACATTTTTAAAAACTAAAATTTATTTGCCCATGCTCTCTAGCCAAGTCAGGAGAGGAAATACATTGTCTAGAGTTTTAGCTAAAATGGTCCTCAGGCTAAATGCATGAAATGGAAAAATAAAGGTATTTTAAGGCTAAGCCACTGATTCAGCCCATATTTCTAGTCACCTGTTAGGTTTGTTTGATATTATTTTTATTCTACTTCCACTGCAATGAAGCTGAATTAAGTGGCCCAAAGAGAATTTCAAATGGACTTTTTTGCACATTTTCAATTGACAAAGTACAAAGAACACAAAGACAAGCACTTGATTTTAACACCCTGCAAGGCATTATACTGACTAGCGTTTCTAAAGGGTTTCAAAAGATTTCAAGTTCTAAAGGTATCTTCCTGGGGAAAACCAAGGAAAACTTTATAAGCATTTTCTGCCAAATTTAACAGTGAAATGTCCACTAAGAATTAATATTCTAGAATTATGAATGTATTTCCAAAAAAAAAAAATTAGTTAAGCAATCAGAGACAATTTTCTACCAGAGTACCTTTTCATGAAATACGGTTCGCCCATCATTTATATCCAAGTAGCATGTTAACAAGGTTTTTCCCAGAAATAACAAATTTAAGAGGCAATGCCAATCAAATTCTGCCTTAAAAGAGGCAACCTCTCTCCAGTTTCCCCACCACACACACACACACACACACACACACACACACACACACACAAATCTGCTTTACTAGAGAGCTTTGACAGAGGTGTTATCCTGGAACAAATTTCAATAAATTGAAGGAATTGCAGTTCTTTCACTGAATTCTGTATGGAGTGAGTGAGAACCAGAACCATACTTTCGTGCATTTTTCAAAAAGGTTAAAGGAAAAGGCATCACAAGGCTCCAGAAATGACAGTTAAGACTGGATCCCTGCCCTGATTCTTGCATCTGATACCTGGAAAGGATTTAGAGGTCATCACATCCCACCTGAACCATCTCTGATTTGGTCACAGAGAGGTAGGGAAAGGACTGCAGAGCTGGTCATCACACTAACTCGCTTTTCCTGCAGGTAGCACAATCCACGTGGGTTCCGTGCCCCTGCCTGCAGGGGTGGGAACGTGCCCCACATGTATATCTCTGGGTCAAGCCTCCCCCAGAACTCCTCACCTCCTGTGGGCTGACGGCTCAGGCCACCCCAACTGGCCCAGCCTCTGTGCTTAGACCTGTACGAGATACGGCAAACAGAGCGGGCAAAACTTCTGCCCAAATCTTCTCCTGGTGGTCATCCTCACTCACTCAGTATCCCCCCTCTCCCTTCCCTGGCTCAGGCTATCAACCAATGGGTCATCCTTGACTCCTCCCTTGGGTTGCAAAGCCCACAACCAGTCTGTCACATAATCCCATTGGCTGTACCTTCATCGTAAATCCAGAATCCAACCACTACTCGCCATGGTGGCCCAAGTCATCACTGTCTCTCACCAGAATTACTGCACTAATCTCCCCAAATGGTCCCCCTGATTCCGCCTCAGCCATCTCCATCTCAATAAACTCTCAGTACAATATTCAGGGTGATACTTTCAAACCATTAAGTTATACCATGTGACCCCTCTGATCCAATAAATTCCTATCTCAGAGCAGAAGCCAAATTCCTTACAATGGCCCACAAAAACCAACATAATCTGGCCCCTACCCCTCTCCCCAACCCAACTCCTTCAACCTCCTCTCCCTGAACTCATCTCCTACTACTCTACCTTCCCCTCACTCTACTCTGGCCATGCTGGCCTTCAGCTGTTCCTTGCACTTTCCGGTACAATCCTGCCTTGGAAACTTTGCACCAATATTCCCTGAGTGGAATGCTCTTCCCCACATATTTACCTGGCACTCTCCCCTACTACCTTCAAGCCATTGCTCAAATGACTCATCTTCATATCTGGTCTTTCTATTTAAAACTGTGCCACCACCATGCCCCCGCTTCACTGGACCACATTCCCTACTGTTTTAGGTTTTCCTTGTTTTATAACCTTCTAACATAATATGTAATTTATAATGTTTATAGTCTAGCACCTCCACCCTCCCCAACTGAATTTTAAATCCATGATGGCAGAATTTTTTATCTTTTGTTCTCTGTTGGATTCCCAATGCCTAGAACAGCAACTGGAACATAGTAGACACCCAATAAATACTAATTGAATGAATGGATCTTGACAGATGCTATGTTACCTATACCACTTCTCTCTCTCCCTCCTCTCCTCCTGCCACCTTCACTCTTCCTACTCCCTCTCCCTCCCACTAGAGCGCTATGGAACCCTGAGGGCAGGCATCCAGTTCTGGTCATCTCTGGGCTCTCATAACAAGTACTGGAGCCTGGCACAGAGAATGTCTTGCTTCCCTTTCCACATCTCCCCTCCTTGACGGTGGGAAAAGGATATTATACCTCTATTTCCCTTGTACTTCCTTAACCATGAAGCAAATACACCACAGCCCAAAGATCTCTCCAGATGTCCTCTCTTGACAGTAAGCACTTCACCTCAGACTCAACCCATCCAAATCTACACACAGCACTCTCCCCTCCAGCCTGCTCTGACCCTTATGTCAGTGAATGGCATCACCCCCTACACCCAGCTGCCCATGCAGGAAAGCCAGCTGCAAGCACTCCCCAACCCCCACATAAAACCTTAATCACCAATTCCCATAGACTGTACTTCTTAGATACCCCTGGGATCCATTTATGTCTCACCACCCTCACTACCACTACCCTGGTCTGTCTACTGCCATCTTTCACCTGCTTATCTCCTGTACCCATCTAATCCATCTTTTACAATGCAGTAAGAGTAATCTTTGTAAATCTGTACCAGATAATGCTATGTCACCACTTAAAACCCTCCAAGGGCCATCAGTGAAATGTAAATTAAAATTATAATGAGGTACCACCTCACACCCACTAGGATGCTTATAATAAAAAAGACAGACAATACAAATGTTGGGTAGGATGTGAAGAGATTGGACTCCTCTGATGGAACAAATGCTGGTGGGATTGTAAAATGGTGCAGGAAAATAGTCTGGCAGTTCCTCAAAATGTTAATTAACCATAGAGTTATCACATGACCCAGCAATTCCATTCCTAGATATACACAAGAGAAATTAAAACAAATATCCACACAAAAACATATATGCAAATGATCATAACAGCATTATTCATAATAGACAAAAAGTAGAAACAACCCAAATGCCCATCAATGGAATATTATTCAGCAATAAAAAGGAGTAAAGTACTGACATATGCTACAACATGGAAGTATGTACTTAACTCACATTAAGTGAAAGATGCCAAAGACCACGTATTATATGATTTGATTTCATTTATATGAAATGTCCTCAGCAGACAAATCCATAGAGACAGAAAATAGGTTAGTATTTGCCTAGGGCTAGGGGTGAGTTGAGAGGAAATGTGGAATGACTAAACAAGTACAGGGTTTCTTTTTGGGTGATAAAATGTTCTAAAACTGATTGTGGTGATGGTTGCACAACTGTGTGGCATCGCATTGTATACTTTAAATAGGTGAAATGTGTGGTATATGAAATATATCTCAATAAAGCTGTTATTAAATAGAGGGAAGGGGGGAGAGAGAGAGACTTACCAACCAATTGCAGTATATGGGCCTTCTTTAAATCATGACTTGAACAAAGTATAAGTGAGGAAAATTTAATTCTGACTCTAATATTTAATGATATTAAAGAATGACTATTAAATTTTCTGAAGAAAAGAACCATCATTTGGCCCGTAATTAATTGGAAACTCTAAGAGATGGCTTCCAGACCCTAACAGCTGAGCCCTGCATCTCTCTGCAGCCATTTCCCATCACTGCATACTCCTGAGCCCTCCTCTTCAGCCTCAGCCCTAAACCTCATTTCAGTGACAGTGATCTTTTTAGAAACTCTTTACAAGTGTTATGTTATTCTAATTCCTCAAATCAACAGACATATCAACTAGGCCAATCAGTGACTACATCCAAGAAAACTAAGGCCCCATGTGTCACACCATTAGACAGGGACAGAACTGTAATTAGCGCCAGGGCTTCTTTCTTTCTTTTTTTTTTTTTTTTTAAAGATTTATTTACTTACTTGATAGAGAGCACGCACACGTGCATGCACACTCATGGGGTGAGGGACAGAGGGAGATAATCTCAAGCAGACTCCCTGCTGAGTGTGGAGCCCAATGCGGGGCTCCAGATGGGGCTTGATTCCACAACCCTGAGATCATGACCCCAGCTGAACCAAGAACCGGATGCTCAACAGACTGAGCCACCTAGGCGCCCCCTCGTGCCAGAACTGCTTAATCACCGGTATAACTCCATCTCCATTGTCCGCTTACTTAAACTCAAGTAGCATGCAACTCAGAGAAGTATTAACTTGATCTTTACTACCATGAATTTTCTCAAAAAATGTTGTCACTTTGGAGACTATTTGAAACCATTTACTTTCAGGTATCAGCAGCCTGCTGTTGTAAGATGAATATGTAAAAAAAAGAAAAGAAAAGAAAAGAAAAGAAAAGAAAAGAAAAGAAAAGAAAAAAAAAGAAAAGAAAAGAAAAGAAAAGAAAAGAAAAGAAAAGAAAAGAAAAGAAAAGAAAAGAAAAGAAAAGAAAAGAAAAGAAAAGAAAAGAAAAGAAAAGAAAAGAAAAGAAAAGAAAAGAAAAGAAAAGAAAAGAAAAGAAAAGAAAAGAAAAGAAAAGAAAAGAAAAGAAAGAAAGAAAAAAAGAAAGAAAGAAAGAAAGAAAGAGAGTCAGTCAGAAATGGGTTTAAATCTCAACTTGACACCTTATTCACCACGTGACCTTGTAAAAGCACCGAACATGCAGAGCCTGTTTCCTTATCAAAACATGGAGATAATGAAGGATGGAGACAATGTCAGTAAAAAAACAGCACACAGGAGGCATTCCTTGTAATTCCGTTGTTACACACCATCATCTACTGGGAAAAATGTAAGTATCTATTTTGATCTAATATATAAAGAATCTCCTACTTTTATCTCCTACTTTTATCAAGTTGACTGCCACAAAACCAGAAAACAAATATAACTGCATTAGTGGAAAATTCCACCCCATTACCACTATTCAAAAGAACTGCATCAGCATTTACATTTTCCATGGTGGGAGATAGTGGAGAAAGAATAAACTGATTTTATTGGAAATTATTCCCCAGGCACTATGCTAGCACATATCTCGGGGAATGGAGGGGGAGACTAATGGGTTATCTTTTTTACTTATTTTTAATTAGTTTTCATTTTAAAAATTTCAAACCTACAGAAATGTTGGAACAATAGTACACTGAACACTGATATACTCCTCACCCAGGTTCATCAACTATTAACATCTTGACCAATCTTCTTTCTCACTCTCACACGCACAAATGTAGACATACACAAGTTTTCCTTCTGCTACACTACACAAAAGTGGGCTTAAGATATCATAAAATTACTTTAATAATAATTCCTTCAAGAAAAAGGAACTTTTCAAAAAAAAAGAACAAGAATCTTCTCCTATCTAACCATGCCTTTTTAAAAAGTGAACCTTAATTCAATATTATCACCCAACATAAAGCCCATACTCAAATTGCCCCACCTATTTCACAAATGTCCTTTATTTTGTTTGTTTTGTTCTAGAATTCAACAAAGTTCCATTCACTGCAATTCGCTGTTATTTCTCCTTAGGCTCCTCTAATCTGAAACACTGTCTACACTTCCTTCTGTTCTTTATGACATTAAATCACTCAAGGAGTCAGGACCAATTCTGTGGAAGTCAGGTACTCCCACTCCATCATATCAAGGCTCTCACTATTTGGGATGCCAACCTTGGTTAACATGTTGACACCCAATTTTTCCTTCTCTTAAGTAATCTGTGGAGTGACACCTGGAGAACATGAGAATATTCTGTTTTTCACCATCAACAACCTTTCTCCCAATGGTTTTAGCATCCATCCTGAGTCTATGATTACACTGGTGTTACAACAAACTGATGATTTTTTAACACCATAATTCCTTTTCTATTTGTTACTTAACCTTCATCTCCACAGCACAGCTTCTCCCTACTTCCATCTTCCTGACTCTCTCTCATCACTGTGGACTCGTAAGTTTTTTAAAATTTAATATGCTATAGTCCATGATCATCAAGATTCTTCTTGATGCTGCAGTGGTTCCAAGTTTGGCCAGCAAGAGTTCCTTTCAGCTGGTCCCTTGACCTGACCTTATCAGTCTGTCAGCACCTCCTTACTTCTGGCACAACCAAAGATCTCAGGCTCAATTTCTCCAATAGTTTCTTTCACTGGAATATGGAATCTAGAAATCAAGATCTGGGCATTAGAGATGCTCATTACTAGTGCATGACAATGGCTTCTCGGCTCTTATAGGAATTATAACTAAGGTGTGTGTGTGTGTGTGTGTGTGTGTGTGTGTGTGTGTGTGTATAACATCAGCTCATACTGATACTTGTGACTCAAAGCTAATACCATGTGATCCTTCCTTACATTTCCCCTTTTCCATAGTTGTGTCCCTCCTTCATCCACAGTAAAAATCCTGATTCCGACACATCATTATATTTACTCATTTGCTCTCTCTTTTTCTTTTTAAAGATTTACTTATTTTAGAGAGAAAGAGTGTGCGGAGGGAGGGGGGTTCAGCACAGAGGGAGAGGGAGAGGGAATCTCAAGCGATTCCCCACTGAGCATGGAGCACGATGCAGGGCTTGATGCGGGGCTCAGTATGGGTCTCAATATAGGGCTCGATCTCATGACCTTGAGATCACAACCCTGAGATCATGACCTGAACCAAAATCAAGAGTGGGGTGCTTAATTGACTGTGCCACCCAGGCACCCCTATTCTCTCTTAAATAGGAACAAAATACATTCTGAATTTTATCACCAAAGTCTCTACAACACAAGTCTACTAAAAAAAATTTAAAATTTTTAAAAAACAACCTCAATGTTTCTTTATACTTCCTTTTGTCATTAGACTACATCCAGTGTGCGTGCAATTTTTTAAATACAGGACCCTTTGGCAAGCTTAGAATAAAAAGATCTTAATGACTCTGTTAATCATAAAATTACCTTGTTCTCTCAAAATGTGAATTTAAGATAATACCAATACATATACATATAAGAATCTAACTCTATTAAAATTAGCCTTCACACTAAGCTTTACAGTACCTGTGGTATTTAAATAGATAATGTTAAGCTTTTGTGAATCAACATTGCAGAGCATTTAAAGACCATGGTCCCAATTTCCATAGAAACAATAGATCACTATTTCCAAGAAAAAAAATTAAAATCTTTTTCTTAAGATGACCTTCCAACAATTAATAGGTCTGACCCATGCTTTACATTATTTCCCAAGAAGTAAGCAAAATTGTTCTATTTAAAATGGAATTTACAGTTCCTATAAAACATAAATATGGCCTTGAAGGCTTACATCTTATTGAAGTAGATTTTGGTATGGTAGTATCTTATTAGGTAGTGCTTTTAATTAGGTAATCACATCTACTATCACCTTGGTAAGATGGTGCAAGATTTGAAAGCAAGTGTCCCCACCCACACAGATTTAATTAGTAAATGTGTTTTGACCATTTCTCATTCCTTGAGAAGATCAGATCTTACCCTTTCTTGCATTCTACTTTCAACAGATAAAACCTACATTATGTGGTGAGGATCCCGGACTAGTATTTCCTTTCCTCCCTATCTCTGCAAGTCCAGACTGAGTGGTTTTGACTTAAACTTAGACTATCAAACATTGACTACCCACATGAAAATGGTCAAAACACCGTTGTGTTTCTTTCTGTATGATGTTAAACGTCTCAATAATTTGTAATTAATGAAGTCAACATTAAGCATCTTAAAACACTGATCCTAAATAAAATGAATTTTAGATTGAAATTGAGACTACAGGAATCAAAACCAATTTCATATCCCCATTCTCTACGTGCTTCTTCCAGAAGTATATTTAGGAACACCATAGCACACTCTTCATTATGGGAAAAGCAGCCAAAGCATGTAATGTGCTTCTCTGACGGTCAGCAACATCCTCGCTTGTGCTATTGACTACTGTCACTGTGGGAAGAGACCAACATCAAAACCCTACTTTTCAGCCAAAAAGAGTCATCACCAGATCTCTACCGCTACTGTTGACTTAATGCCTTAAAAAAGAGAAAAAGAGACTAACAGCCTGGAGCAGAAGAAAGATGCTGGTGTGAGTGTTCTGCGAGGGTAAAGAAGAGTAAAGGTGAGGGGGGTAAAAATAGCCTGGGCGGATGGAGAGGTGAAAGGGGAAATGTACGCAGTGGGTAAGAAAGACAAGATTAGTAATTAGGAGGGAAATGGAGGCAGAAGATGTGGTGGAAAAAACAACGCAGCTGGAAGAAAGCCTCCTTGCCTTCTTGCCTCACCTCATGGCTCATCAGTGTTTCTGTACCAGGCAACAGTCTGGCCATGCCAACTTCTCAGCCCTCTGCTTTCCCACATTCTGAATGAAATCCTCCACTCATTTTTTGAATTGTGGTAAAATACACATAACATGAAAGAGGCCACCTTAACCATCTTAACCATTCTGAAGGATTAGGTATACTCACATTGTTGTGCAACCCTCAGCGCCATCCATCTCTAGAACTTTTTCATCTTCCCAAACTGAAACTCTGTCCCCAGTAAACACGAACTCCCTACTCCCTCTCCCCGCTCAGCCCCTGGCAGCCCCCACTCTAGTTCCTGTCTCTGTGAATTTGCCTGTTCTAGGCACCTCATAAAAACAGATCATAGAGTATTTATCCTTTTGTGACTGGCTTATTTCATTTAACAGAATGCCCTCAAGGTTCCTTCATGTTATAGCATGTGTCAGAATGTACTTCTTTTTAAAGCTGAATAACATTCCACAGTATGTACAGATCACATTTTTTAATTTATTCATCTATCAATGGATGTCTGGGTTGTTTCCACCTTTTGGTTATTGGGAATCATGCTGTTATGAACATGGGTGTTCATGCTCTTCCACTCATTTTTTTTTAAAGATTTTATTTATTTATTTGACAGAGACAGACACAGCCAGAGAGAGAGGGAACACAAGCAGGGGGAGTGGGAGAGGAAGAAGCAGGCTCCCAGCAGAGGAGCCTGACGTGGAGCAAGATCCCAGAACGCCGGGACCACGCCCTGAGCCAAAAGCAGACACTTAATGACTGAGCCACCCAGGCGCCCCTCTTCCACTCATTTTTAACAACCTCCTTCAAAATGTACAGATAGCATTACCTCTTTATAAATATATTTTTAAAAAACAGGTACTTCTGTACTCAGCAGAAGATCCACAGAATCTGAAAAATTAAAAGAGAAATATTTGTTTTGATGATTCCCCAACCCACCCAGATACCTAATCACTGATGTAGACAATGTTTCTAAATATCCCAGCCTGAAATAAGTTTGCCCCAGGATTCTTTACAGCCTTATGATTCAAATCCAGTGACTCATCTTCCTGTCAAGAAGACGAGGACTTGGGCAAAAAGAAATTGACATACACTAGTTCTTGGTCTTAAAAATACCTCTTTATTACACCTCCCGTCTGAGTCATAAAAACAAACTCCTTCTCTAATAGATTTTACATTTGACATATTTGTACTTTTATGACTCAAGCCAATCTTATTTCTTTATATACATACATATGCATATGTGTTTATATATGTGAACGTAGATATTTTTATACACACATGTATACATTTATTTATACACAGAGAGTTCTATTCTTCATCTATCCTTTCCAAACTGAAGTCCAAATTGCTGAATTTTCAAGGGGATTTCCACTTCAACACACAAAAAATATGCTCACAACTTAGCTGCATGTAATAAAACTGCCAGGGCGGTTAAGTGAGCCATGTTTCAGAGAGGAGATACGTACATATTTCTTTAAAAGGAGTATTTTAGGGGCACCTGACTGGTTTAGTTGGTAGAGCATGTAACTCTTGATCTTGGGATCATGAGTTTGAGCCCAATGTTGGTCGTAGAGCTTACTTTAAAAAAAGAAAAATTAAGGGGCACCTGGGTGGCTCAGTTGGTTAAGAGTATGACTCTTGATTTCAGCTCAGGTCATGACCTCAGGGTCCTGGGATCAAGCTCCAGGTCAGGGTCCAGCTCATCAGGGAGTCTGCTTCTCTCCCTCTCCTTCTGCCCCTCTCCCCCCACTCTCTCTCTCTCTCTCTCAAAATAAATACATCTTTAAAAAAATTTTTTTAAAGAACTATTTTATTTTATTTTATTTTATTTTTTTAAAGATTTTATTTATTTATTCGACAGAGATAGAGACAGCCAGCAAGAGAGGGAACACAAGCAGGGGGAGTGGGAGAGGAAGAAGCAGGCTCATAGCGGAGGAGCCTGATGTGGGGCTTGATCCCATAACGCCGGGATCACGCCCTGAGCCGAAGGCAGACGCTTAACCGCTGTGCCACCCAGGCACCCCAGAACTATTTTAGAAGCACGCCCAGTTCTCTTTTCAGTAAAACGTAGTCTCACAATGAATTGGTCATAAGACAGCAAGGAAATAATGGTCAAGTGATGGGACACCGATGTGTGAAGTTATGTTACAAACTTTAAGTCAGATAAAAAGGCCAGGTAACCTTGTAAATGACCTCATCCTTGACTTCAGGTGGAACACAGTCTTCTCATCAAGCAGCACATGCAGAGGAAGAAATAAGATTGATAGATTCACCCTCTCAGTCTAACTTAGCTCACCATTGCTTGTCTCCTACGACTCTAAGTCCTAGTCAAGTTTGTGTCCTGACCCCATGCAAAAACTCTGATCCCTTCCTTCTGCTAGAATGTTCTCTACCCCCAATCTCTTCCTGTCTGACTCCTTTCCATACACCAAGCCCCCCATGAGGCCCTTCCTGACACCCTCATAGGCACGCATGATTCCTCTCCGCTCTAATCTTCCTCATCACGGCCCCCAACTAGAACAAAGCGTATGTGATGGATTACCACCACGTCTTGCCCGCCCTGCCCTCCAAACATACCCATGTACACGTTGCCTTGCACTGCTTAAAATCACCTCCACAGGTGTGTTTGGGCAGCTGCATGAACCTGCCTGCTGCACACCTTACCCATCCATAAAATGAAGGGATCACAGGCTGTACTACCCACTCCACAGGCTCCTGGGGCAGCTGAAATGATGCTCTAAAGAAACACAACTACAGTGCAGTGCAGGAAACAGACAATGCAGGAGCTGAGGGGAAGAGGGCTGTTTTAAAACCCTGTGTGCTTTTTATGCAGTGGCTTCAGAACAGCAGAAAGAATAGGCCAGCTTTTTTGATATAAGTCAAATTACCAAGTCAGACACAAAAACAAACTCACAGATATCTGTCAATCAAATGAGGCCATAATTGCTATGTGAGGCTGCTTTTATCATTGTTTGTTTCTGGAGATTTGAGGTCACATATTAACACATTAATTGAAATTTTGGTCATAATTAACATGTATTAAGCTGTTGATTACATGGTTGCATTTTGAAATTTTTAATTGGTTTGTTTCAATTGATAAAAGGTAATTTGTTTGGGGATGATGTTTAGAATTATGTATTTAATTATCATTGAATAGATAATTAATATAGTGTAGCAATAGTAAACAATGACTATGGTAATTATCATTGAAGTGCATATATTTGTACAAATATGACAGGCTGATTTTCTCTCTAAAGTTGCTCTGGTCTTTGCTCTGAGCTGGTCACACTGATTCACTTCCTTTGGAGATGTAATTAGCAACATCTCTGTGTCGGCCACTCTGTACTGCATCTGAAAAGAGCTTTGAGAAGCCATAAGAAGAAAGGACATCCTAAAAGCCACATTCGAGCTCCATTTTTCCCTCTTGGCAGATTACTCACTGAGAGCGCTTTTCTGCATTTTTAGTCAGCTCTAGGCATACCCTCAGTGTTAAATTGAACCTTTTTATTAAAGCATTCCTGCATCATTCCAGCACTCTTTTCCCCAACACAACAGAATAATCATAATCCAAGAGAGGTAAAGCCTCCCAGAGTGGTTGAACTACAACCACTAGAAAATCACAGCACTCACTGACAGAATGAGTATCACTATTTGTAAATTGACAGAGGAAGGTAGCAAAAACCTCAGTGTTTTTCTAAAACTGCTCTCCCTACCAGAAAGAAAAGAAAAGAAACGAAAAGAAAAGAATCAATCCTCAACTCATCAGAAGTAATCATGAATAATATGGGTTCTGTTTTAAAACCCAGCCTGTCTGTCCATCAACAAAATTGCTGTTATAGCCCAAGCTCTCCTTCACCCACCAGGTTCCAGAAACACCTGGCACATCACAGAGAACATAGTGGCCTACGGCTCCCCCAGCTTGTGGGCACAGAAGAGGTTATTCCTGTATCTTCCACAGGGCAGCCAGATGCTGTGAGAAAAAAGGCCCTGTGCTTGCCCTTCTGGGACTTTCTCTCTCTCTTCATTTCTCCTGTCACTCAGCATAGAGTGGGAACTCAAAGGCAGCTGTGGTGGAAGATGGACCAGTCTCCACTCTTCAGCCTCCCCAGTGCACAGGAAAGGGCAGGCAGCCCTCTCCCTGGCCACAGCTGCACATAACATATATTTTAGAGACATGCCCCCAACCCAGAACTGTTTTCACAAGATAAAAATAAAATAAATGAACAAGCATGAGTAAATTCCTTATTGAATAAACTTAAAGACTGGAGAACAAGGGGATGTGATTGGCCAGACTGATAAGGGAACCATAGAAAAAGCTAAGTCGGGGTGGGAGGGGTGAGGGGAGGCCATAACTCTTTCTTTCTTTGCAGGAAAATAAGTTAGTCCTAGAGATCAATACTATCATCTTAAAATAAAGAAGACAAAATTACACTGTAACATTTGATCTTATTCGAAAGTGTATTTTTAAATATTTTCCAAACTTCTATAAAAACATGAAACAGCTTATGCAAGAGCCATCTGGCATAATGAATAGCCAATTTAAGAGAGGGTCATTTTCCCAGCCTTAAGTGACACAAGCTGCATTTGATCTCATTTGGGCCTCCCCATAATCCCGTTAAGGAAGAGGAACAGGTGTCACAATCCTACCTCAGAGACGTGGAGACTGAGGCCGAATGATCTGCCAGTAGCCACACACCCAAGATGTGATGACGCCAACCCCAGCACTACTGACAGAATGCCATTTCCCATGACACAAAGATATCACAACACCCATGCTATGGCCTCAATGTCTGTATCCACCCCCCCCCAAAAAAACAGTCATATGTTGAAGGCCTGGCCCCCAATGGGATGGTATTAGTTGCTGGGGCTTTGGGAGGTGATTAGGTTTGGAGGAAGTCATGTGGATGGGGTCCCCAAGATGGGATTAGCATCCTTTCAAGAGGAAGAGACCAGAGCTCTCCTGCCACGTGAGGACACAGAGAAGGCACCTGCCTGTGAACCAGAAGAGTGCCCTTACCAGCCCCCTGATCTTGGACTTCCCAGCCTCCAGAACGGAGAGGAATTAATGTCTGTTGTTTAAGCTGCTCAGTCTGTGTTACTTTGTTACAGCGGCCCAAGATGGCTAAGACAACCAGTTTTTGATAAATAAATCAAAGCCAAACTAACATGCACTCTGGTAGTGTTCCCTGTTAGTCATTTCACTACCACCTTCAGGATTTCCGCCAGCTGTAATATTAGTTATGTAATATCTTTCACGTAAACCACTGTTCAGATGTATATCCATTTATTTTCCAAAGAGAACTCCATACCACAATCATAAATGGAAAGCCAAGTATCACTGTCCACAAACAGAAGGTAGCTACATAATAAATACAATGAAAACCAAACAATGTTGTTAAAACGTTAGCCTACCCAAGGCTTCCTCTCTCTGTGTAAAAAAAAAAAAAAAAAAAAAAAAAGGAAAATTAGCAAGTATGAGACAAGTATTGATGTGGGAGCTAAGGTGAGAGACCTCCTTTCATTGAGAGAGGGAATAAAGGAGCCCTGGGGTCCAGATCAGGAAGGACAGAGGTTGGTGTAAACAACAATTTACCACTAGCAAATGCACTCTGGGATCCCCTGCTCCCTGCTCCTCATGCATGCAAAGTCCTCTCTCCCAGACTTACTCTTAGTCTTTAGCTTCTCCACTTCAGCTTTTCCTTAATTACCTCTCCTCATCCTACCAAATTATAATCAAACTAAAGATATAGAACTCGTTATTTTTAAAATACAATTAAATTGCTATTCTTAATTTTAAAGGGAGCATTTGCCATTTCTTTTTTTTTTTAAGATTTTATTTATTTATTTGACAGAGAGAGACACAGCCAGCGAGAGAGGGAACATAAGCAGGGGGAGTGGGAGAGGAAGAAGCAGGCTCCCATGGGAAGAGCCTGATGTGGGGCTCGATCCCATAACGCCGGGATCACGCCCTGAGCCAAAGGCAGACGCTTAAAGACTGAGCCATTTCTAAAAAAAAAAAAAAAAAAAACTCTTCAGCCCCAACCCCAAAGTTAAAATAGGGTGAATTTCTTTAGGGAATAAACTTTAACATCCTTTTTGATGGATCAGAAACCACACTATTTAAGAAGGTGCATCTCATCCCTGTGTTCCCAGAAATAGAATATTATCTGTAACCCTTATTCTAAAAAAGACTTCCCCTTTCCACCTTCATGGAATAAAATCAAATACTCTGCAGAGCTGAAAAGATTCCTTTCTGTCCACTCCCACCCTCGTTCTTGGCTTCCCTGAGCTTAGATCTGACGATGGTCTGGGACCATTCGTGCAGCTCTTCCTGGTAGCCTCTATGGCAGTGTCCTTAGTGAAGTCACTTGGCAATGTGCCAAGATGGCTGGGTACTGGAAACAAAGTTTCAAATGATGCAAAAACTTAACTTCTTTTTCCAGTCTCCTCCAAGTTATAGGACTTCCCTTTGGAGCTTTGCACCATGGCATGGCACTGGGGACAACTGTTGGGGTCTAGGAATCCCTGCCCCACCCCTCTGGCCCCTCAGAGTCAGGGGACAGAAAACTTCCACAAGGGACAGTCCAGAGAGGACCTTGTTCATTCTGTTTCCCCACCTCTGACACACAGGGGTGCCCCCAAATGTTGAGTGAGTGAACGAATCCTCCAGGCAGCACCTGCTTCCTTGCACTAGTGTGTGTACCTGCCTTGCATTTGATGGCCCTTCCCTTCACAGACATTCCAGTGTCAGTGACCACACTGTCAGTTTGGTTCTGGTTTTTGTTTTTTACTATTTTGTAGTGCCAGGAATAAGGGTGTTTAACAATCTCCAGTTAAACAGTGTTTAACAGTTAATAACAGTCTCCAGAATGCCCCCAGTGGGCCTGGGTTCTCATGACCTCACGCATTCCCCTCTGACCCTGCATCACCCTGCTCTGTGTAACAGAGAGCATGCAGCTGAAGCGATGGGATGTCACTTCCCAGGCTGGGTCACAAAAGATACGGACTTCCGTTTCACTTTCTTGCTTGCTCGATTTTGGGTAACCCACTCCAGGGGAGCTAGCTGCTATGTTGTGACGATGCGCAGGCAGCCAACAGCACATCGTGAGGGTCTGGGCCCTCCTGCCAACAGCGAGGTGAGTGAGCCATTGTGGAAGCAGATCGTCCAAAGCTCCTGTATGCAGACTCCCGAGTCTCTGTGACCTGCCTCTTTTCTGGGATCCACAGCCACATTTCCAACTCTCTGTAGGCCGTCTGCTTGTGGATGGACCACTGGTCCCTTAGTCTAGCACACACAAAACTACACATCATTTCTTGCAAACCTGACCTTCTCTGCATCTCTCCACTCCTCATCTGGTCTTGCTCGCCTGTCCTCCCTGAAACACAGTCTGGAAAACTGCCTCAGCCCCTCTCCCACTGGTCCCATATCCGGCCAGTCACCGGGCCCTGCTTCTGCTTCCTGGGTGTCTCTTCCATTGTCCCTGCCCTTCCACTCTCAATGCAACCACTCCCCATTGGCCCCACTCGGGGGGCCACTCTGCCTCTCCCCTGGTAACTTCAAATATCCTCCACTGGCATCACAACTTCCAGAAACCATCCTCCGTACATCTGTGAGCAGCTTTTTAAAGAAGTCTACATGTGCCAAGCCCCTACTTTAAAACTTACAGTGCTCCTTTTGGCTGGCAGAAGCACAAACCTTGCAGCATGACCTTTGAGACTGTAAGATAAAGCCCACCTCTCCCTCCAAGCTGCACTCCAGTATCTAGCCCATGCTGCAGCCCAGGGGCACCTGCCACAGCAGTCACCTGAGGACCTGTCACGAAGGCCCAAGATTCTGATCTCATTGGTCTAGTATGGGAACCAGGCAGCAGTAATGTTTTGAAACAGCTTTAATGAGACATAATTCACATACCATACAATCGATCCATTTAAAGTACACAATTCAATGATTTTTAGCACATCCAGAGCTGTGCATCACCACATTCAACTGTAGAACATTTTCATTACCCCAAAAGGAGCCCTCATACCCATTAGCAGCGCCCCCACCCTAGGCAGCCACTAATCTACTTTTTGTCTCCATAGATTTCAGGCAGCAGGCATTTTTATTATCAGTTAGGCGACGCAAAAGCACAGCCAGGGGTGAGAGCCTCCGGCCAAACCAGACCTCTCACCAGTTCAGTTCCCTGCTTTGGCTTCTGTGTCTCACTCAGCTTGGAATGTTTTTCTCCTGTTTCCGTGTTTCAAATTCTCCCTGCACTTCGAATACAGCCTCTTCCATTAAATCTTCAAGGATCCCTCCTCTTCCTCAATTTACCTTTGCAACATCTGAACAGCCAAACGGCAAACCAAACATCAGCTCCTGCTCCACAGTCCCACTACTTTGCTCTCCTAGGGCGTATGTGTTCTCTTCCAGTCCAGACCACACAACCCTGAACCACAGGAACCATTGCTAACCCACTTCCGAATCCTCACAGAACTACAGCACAGTGTCCTGTCCTTAGCAGGTACTGAAAATAAGTATCCCAAATAAATACAAACAGGATCTGCCTACAAATTTTCACCACTGTTCTAAGATTTCAAATTGGAGGACATCCTCTTCTCCCTCCCTCCACACTAAATCTTCATTTCCCCCCCCTTTAATAACAGTAATAATAAAACAATGGTATAGAATAACCTTTCCAGTAACTTGCAGTTTCAACATCTTTATACACATACACAGGCACATGCACACCCCCACGTGCGTCTGTGTGTGTCTGTGTGTGTAATTTTTAAATTTCCACCACAGCGAGCAGGGACAGTTTTAACAAAGCGCATATAATTATTAATCTACCATCACATGAGACACCACTCCATAAAACATTTCAGGGAAACCACACGCAAAGAACTTTTCTTTAAATGAAGGATGTTGAAAATGAACAAGCCACATGTTCACATCATCAGAATGTATAAACAGCAGAAGTGCCACAAGGGCACTCACCCCACAGATTGGGTGATCATAAGCATGGATCTTCAGAGGATGCGTGCGGGGGGACGTGGCAGGATGAAATGAATTCTGCAGGCAGCAAGAAAATAAAAAATCGAGACAGTATATTCTTCAGTGAAAACATACGCTTAATAATCTAGGTGCTGCCTTAAAATGGATTAAATACACTTGAAAATCACACACTGTAATTTCACAAAGAACCTTATCTAACCCAAATGTCTTATTTCATCCTTGGTCAGTTGGCCTTTCTTTTCCAACGAGGTGTTCTTCACATTAATTATTGTGTTCTTGCTGTTTGTTTTAAATAAGGAAAAGCCCGTCCGATACAGAACAGGGGCTCCTGTAGGACCTTTCTTTCCTCACTCTGTATGGCCTGCCTCTGTCACTTGAGTTTTGACTCAGCTCCGTCAGTGAAAAATTAGACTTCATTTCAGTATGCTAATAGCAATCTCTCCAAAACAATGTAATCAAGGCCTCACGTGCACCTATAATTTCATCCTTGACATAAGCCTGACAGCTATTTATTGTCTGAGAGGGAAAGAGGGGGTGAGGGAGGGAGGGGACTTCTATATGCCCCCCTCCCCCAAAACAAACCCAGCAGCTTTATGTTTGAAGGCAGAGTCTTTGCAAAGTCCAAACAAATGGCAATAATCATGGGGTTTACATATGTCTTGTCTTAAGCAATCAAGGCAGAGGGTTAACAGAGAAGCACATTCAGATGCGCCAATTCCCAAACTGCCCACCTCTGATGAGCCAGCTGTGAGCCGCAATTGTCACATTATAATTTAGGCAAAGGGAAAAAAAGGCATCAGAATACACACTGGATCAACATAATTATTCACAGCAGGATGCTGCAGAATTAATTTAGCCAATCAGAATTATACTTGGGGGTTGGGCACATTGCAGAGACGAAGAAGAGAAAGCAGGGAGAGGAAGGGGGGATGAGATGAGAGGGGGAGGGGAGTGCTGTTTTCAACACCTCACTAATATTTGGGTAATCTGATCTGGAATATATTTTGAATACATGTAAGCACAGTGTTGCTTCTTTTTCGTTTATTTACAAACACCTATACGGCACTTACAATGAATGTGCCAGTCACTAGTCTGAGCATGTTGGGAATATTAGCTTATTTAATCCTCAAGACCATGAGGTAGGTACTATTATTATTCTTGCTTTACATACAGATGCTCAGAGAGGTTAAAAGGCTTGCCAAGGTCACACAGCTAGTAAGTTGGTGAGCCAGAAATGGAACCCAGGCGGACTGGCTCCAGAGGCTATGTATTAACTGCCCCAGTTTAAAGGTTCTTGCTCCCAAACAAACCAATTAGCAATCTGAAGGCACACCATGATTGGTGACGGGTCCTAAACCACAACACCCTGGAGCTAGAGTGTCGCCATTCCCATATTCCTTCCAACGGATTTCTGTAAAGACAGTGATAATCTGGCATTACTAAGTACAGATATTGTCATCATCCAATTCTCCAAAGTGGGAAGAGCAAACCTTTGCCTGAAAGCTCCAAGGCACTCCCTGGTTAATGACCTAACAGCCACAACAACCAGGGTAAGCAGCTTGGCCTCCCCGCCTTGACACAGCCTTCCTATGGAAAAGCAGCAGCTGGGAATGCAGAAGATCAATCAGAAGGGAAGGGAAAGTCGGCTGCACCGAGGGAAAGAAAAGGGTTCGGTTAAATGCCTGACGTGCAAACACAGGAAAGGGATTGAAGAAGCAGCCAGAGGTCACACTGAAACAACTTCCTGCCTGGATCTGTATCTGTAGACGTGGGCTGGCAGTGACATGAAATGATGCTTGCCTTTCCCATAGGCACAGGGCGAGTCTAAATGAAAGTAGCCCTCTTCCTCCCCTACTTGGCATTCTGTCATGAGGGTAGATAGCAGAGGAGCCAAGAGGAGCCTTGATTTCCTTGTAAAAGTTAGACTTCAGCTGGCATTCACGGCTGCTGGTAATGGGGGGAAATGACAGGGAGCGGCCCAGGGTTTTATGTGTGGCAATAATGTTTGATCTATGCCATTGTCAATGAGAACTGTGATTTAATCCATAAGGATATAGAGCCTCGTGATGAAAGGGGAATAACGACAAATCCTGATTAACAATCACTGCTACACTAAAGCAGGTTTCCATAGTAACAGGGCTGAAATTATACAGCAAACTGTGATGCCATACCAGGCAAATTACTCCATGAAGGGGCCCTTTTCTGAAAGCATTTGGCTTTCTGTGTTCTCTTAAAATTAAGATGCAAGCATCTTACTTTCAACTTGTATTAGCTTTCCTCTCTTTTCTAAACACTCCCTCTTCAGTTGGTCTCAGATAATATGAGGGATAAATATGTACGTACAGGAAACGTAGCAAATAATTAAGCACATTTCAGCCCCTCTATCCCCTGAAAGGAAAGGACAAAACAAAATTATGGCAAAGGGAAGCTTCCCTTCATATCATTCTTTTGATAAAATCATGCTTAATTTCTTGATTTAGGGTGTGGGGGAAGTCGAAGAATGTCCCAGTAAAATATTCCAGCTCTCATTCCATGTAACAAAGTTCTCCGAATTTACAGGAGAGAGGCACAAAATAAAAGATCAGAACAGGGGTCAGGAAAAGGAAGGTATTTCCTTTGTTCCCAAGGATGTTTAATTTTCAATTAAGATTTTAAAAAATAAGAACACGGTTTTTAAATAATGCTGTTTCCAACGCCTACTCAAAATAATTTCAACAACTGTGTGATAGGAAAATTGGCATTAGTAAATAACACTTTAAAACTCTTATGGTTATTATTGCAACTGACTTTGGCAGTGAACCTTTCTTTTCAAAAGAGATCTTATCAAATAGCCTCGGGAAAATTCTACTGGGTGAAAGTATCATACTTAATGTCCTCTTTCAATTGTGGAGGAAGGAAAGTGTGACATTAAAAATAAACAGGAAAATGATAGCCTCAAACATCCTCTGAAAGGGGTTCGAGACCTGGAAGAGGGTAAAGGGAATTTAAATGCTGCAAATATTTAATATTCCTCCCTCACCGTAGAAAAAAAATAAGTCAAAGCTTCACATTTTTCAGAAATGCTACAATTCTAGAAGAAAGCACAGTTCCCTCAAGACTGATCCATGGCTTTTAGTTTAAATCACTGCAGGATGGTGTGGGCTAGTGGAAAGAGCCCAGATTTAGAGGCAGAAGCCCTTGGGTACCAGCTCCATCACTTGCCAGCTGGAAGCCCTCCGTCAAGGCAGCCCTCCGAGTCTGGGTTTCCTCGTCTGTAAAATGGGAATCACAATGTCTACCTTGCTTACCTCAAGAAGTTTCCAAGATGATGCAAAAAATACTGCACGTGAATACATTCTGACCATTGCGAGGGTGTCTCCTGTTCAAATCTCAGCTCCACCACTTACCAGGTGTGTAAGTACCATAACCATCTTGGAAATGAGGATAACAACAGTAGCATGCGCCTTTAAGGATGCTGTGAGGATCGGAGTCGTTACAGGGAAAGCACGCCTAACAAGGCCTGGCACATAGTAAGCTCTCAGTAAATGTTAGCTCTTATTTCAGGGGGTGTTCATAACCCAGGGGTCTAACCTGGTGGCCAGCAGGTGACAAATGGATTTCCTTTGGTCAGCACGGTGTTTTTGTTTTGTTGGATTTGAGTGCCTTTAGGCGGGACACACACTCCACAATTTACATTTGCCTCCACTTCTCATCATGTCACATTATTACCTGCCTGGCCCGCAAAAAGGATTTCAGTTTGCAGCCTTGCACATGTTCCTATGGATTCACACTCTGGGTGTCTGCTTGACTTTGTCTCTCTTACTCCACGTCTTTGTTTTGTCCTTTGTTTCTCTTTATGTGTGTGTGTGTGTTTCTCTCTGCGAGCTCTCTTCCCTCTTTACTTTCATCTTCAATCTCTCTTAATTTTTACCTCTAGCATTTATTAAACTCAGATTTTATGTTCCCTTTTCTTATATATATATATATATTTTTTAAAGATTTTATTTATTTATTTGACAGAGATAGAGACAGCCAGAGAGAGAGGGAACACAAGCAGGGGGAGTGGGAGAGGAAGAAGCAGGCTCCCAGTAGAAGAGCCTGATGTGGGGCTCGATCCTACAACGCCAGGATCACGCCCTGAGCCAAAGGCAGACGCCCAACTGCTGTGCCACCCAGGCGCCCCCCTGTTCTTATATTTTTAAGGCACAGAAGGAGAATACATTTTTCTCTTAAAGAAATTAAGTTGCTCTTTACTTAGCAGACCTTGATTCATTCTTCCTGGGGATCAGTGACTTATGATAGAAAAAGTGCTCTCCACCTCTGCTACAAGAAAATCTGAATTATAAAATGGGTAAATTGGGAAATTATGTCTATTACAAAAGAGTTCACTTAGGGGTTTTTTGTTCATTTTTTTTCATTTGTAATATTAGGCCCTTAGTACACTGAAACATGGATTTATTATAGACCATTGAGTCCTAATGCTGATAGAGAATGGTAAAGCTAAACAGTTATGAAAAACTATCTGGAATCTGAAAATGAATCAAAAATGAAAATAGGAAATCTTTGAAAACCTATGCAAATAAATGAAAAATATGGGCACTTTATACACAACTTTCAGGAACACAGCGTCTCTGTACTTTTTACACTGGGGACACATTTACCAACACCAGGGTCATTCCAAGACTTTAAAATGTTATTTTTAAAATAAAAAAGTATGTAGATGACTGTTTTACCATTACAATACTCGTATCAGTTGTTATTCACAGATTACATCCTTTTAAAACATATTAGCAAATCTGGCCCTATGAACATCATAACATTCTCAGATCCTTTCTGAGAACATTTCAAGAGTGAGAAATTCATAAAACATAAGAAAACGAAGTACTCCAGTGCTAAAACCTAAGTATTCTTCGACATTATCGACTCAAATGCAAGAAAGTCAAGTTACTCATTCTGAACTGAGAGCTCGGTGAAAACCTTCACAGTAACACCATCTTGGATTTCAAAAGAACAGAGCAGTCTAAGGTATCCCTGACCTAGCGCTGCAGTCCTCAGTGCGTGGCCTCTACCCATTCCAGGGAGGGGGAGCCCCACACCTCCAGGCCGCCTGCTCCTGGTGACTAGCTCTGTTGTGATCTTGCTGCTGCTGCTGTCGGGTTAAACCCAGATCTGTCTCACTGAATTGTCCACCCTTTGGGCTTACTTCTCTGCTAGCATCATCGTACTCTCACAAAGGGGTTTGTTCTGCAAAATGGCTTTTACCCAGATAAAATTATGAAGTAATCAGTCGTGAACAACCTCTTTTTTCCAAGGATGATTCAGGAGGGGGGAAAGAAAATGTTTTTAGAGCCTTTTATTCCATTCAAAATGCAAATAGCTTAATTCAGTCCCATGGGGAAATATACAATATTCGTACAACTCAGATTACCTACTATATTGAATAAAAGACTGTCATTGAAAAAATTGACATATTTGAGAAGTAGAAACATGAAAGCAGCCTTCTAATTTCTATCCTGAAAAAAAGAACAAAGGCTGTATTTTCAAAATCGGTGGGCCACATGTGTTCCCTGAGCCACAGAATGCTTATCTCTGAACTTAAAGGAAGTTGAAGCCTCCCAGTCTTACTCTCCCTTCCTTTGTTGGGACATCTACACCCCTTTGCCCAAAAGCTTGCAAGCCCCTCAATCCCTCGGAGCCTCAAGCCCCTCCTTACATAGCATCTCGTGCACTCACTGAAACCAGTTCACACCAGGGAATAACTCCCAAAGACAGTTCCATTTTTAAAGCCCTTTACTTCTATCTATGATGTGAAGGGCCATATCCCAGTCACCCCACTCTGGACACCCTCCCATTTATCACCCACCACTGAACAAAACATTCCAGAAGAGTTTCACCAGTCCAAAGAAGCCTGGCCTTTTTTTTTTTTATTCGATAGAGACAACCAGCTAGAGAGGGAACACAAGCAGGGGGAGTGGGAGAGGAAGAAGCAGGCTCACAGCAGAGGAGCCTGATGTGGGGCTTGATCCCATAACGCCGGGATCACGCCCTGAGCCGAAGGCGGACGCTTAACCGCTGTGCCACCCAGGCGCCCCAGCAGCCTGGACTTTTATATCATCCATAGACAACCCTATGATTCAGTGACGTGAGTCCTAAACTAAGAGTCAGAAGAACCATATCTGAATCCTGCTGCTTTACAGATCAGCTGTGTGGCCTTAGACATGTTACTAACCTTTCTGATCCTTGGTTTTCCTTTATAAGAAATGGGGGCAATGGAGATAATAATGCCTTTGCTGCCTGTTTCCCAGAGCCAAATAAAATGATGTATAAAAGCATGCCTCTAAAATTGTAACACTTGATATACTTACGGGATTGCTGTGTGTAGTGTGTGTGTGTGTGTGTGTGTGTACAGTATATATATGTATTAGCACAATGGCTGTCCAGTTTCTGAGGGAGAAATTACCTAAGGAAGAAAGGAGTATAGCAGGAGGCACTGGTCTCCTTCCACCTGCGTAACCATTACTCAGTGCTGCTGTGGGTTCCAGGATTTCCACTGAGAAAAGGGTTCTCCTACTTTATAAAAGATTGAAACATACTGCACTGTTTTAGTTCCAACATCACACGGCTGATTCCTATTAAGCTTATGGTCAATTCTTTCTAATGGCTTAGCTCATTTACTATGAAATGAGTTTTCACTGAATTATTTTATTTCCCAGTGTACCACAACCCTCTTACAATGAAACAGGCACAGAATAAAAAAATGAATGCTGATACCAAGTGCATATCTGAGACAGCCCTTTCTGTCGTCAAAAAAAAGCACTTAACTTCTGAATGTCAAAAGGATCTCTCAGATGATGGCCATGAAAAATGGCAGGCCCCTCAAAGTTCCTAAATTAAACAAAAACAGAAAACAATTTCTTTACACACAAATACCGAAAACCAATTTTTAAAAATACACTTTTAAGTAAACTTGGGAAATAAAGGCAGACACGCTATTTTCTGACGTTGGTGTCAGAATGAGGAAGACACCAGTAACAGTTTACTGAGTGAGCGACCCATAATCCCTGTGAAGAGGACGAGCTTTCCTTTGCTGTTAAATGTATACCCTCTTCCGTATACAAGGGTTTGAGGTGGAAGTAGATTTTCTCAGACCAACACACAACACAGGTTACTGGAGAATTCAAGAGAAGTGTATGTTTATCTCAGTAAAGGGGCAAAGAGTCTTTCCAGGTCCATGGGAGCAATGACCAGAGGTGTTCTGACATGACTCTATGCCTTCCACAGTGGATAGCCGGCAGGGTGGAAGTACAGTGCGGGGAGAAAAGAAGAGACAATTCCGAATTCTGAGAAAGACACACAGAGAATGGTGAAGGACAGCGGCAAAGATACCGGCACAGGTAAACCTTCAGAGACAATATGAGGTGTGACAGGAGAGGTGATTCAGGATTAAACCCCTCACGCTCTGAGTGTGGATTCCTGCCCCAGCTGCAGAATTCCAGAAAAATATGTGCCCCCATCTATGTGAGTCACTCGACTTGCTATGCACTGATTTCTACTATGCAAAAAGAAATACGTTCGTTAATGCACAGGTTTACCTTTGTCCCAATTTTTAACTGTTTTATACTTTTGAAAATCACAAGCCCCCAGTCCCTGCGGAGATGTCTATATTCCACATGGCTACTTACTATCTACACATTTGAATTTAGTGTTCTCATGCAGTGGAACTTTATTCTTGTGTGTGTGAGCGCTAGGAGGGTCATGTGGGACCCAGAAGTTGCTGGACGCAGGGTGAGCAAATTGGCAGGAGTACAGAGGCCCTTCTGAGAGAAAAGGAAATGTTAGGTCTTGAACACTAAACCCTTTCTCCCCAAAACTCAAAATTACTGAGGCCTGTTGAGATGGACGAGGATGGTGTCAGGGGCAGGGAAGGACAGTGAGAGCCCCTAAGATAAAACCCCCAAGAGATGAAAAAGAGAGAAACTGCGGGACCACTCCTGACCACAGCACAGGCCTGCCTCGGGCTGAAAGGCCCTGGGAGGGAACCCAGAGCACTTCTGAAGGACGGCAGGAAGGGGGCACCAAATGGCCCAAGGGGGCCATCCCTTCGGCCAGCCAGGCTGCACACAGTCTCTCCTGCTGGCCTTCCCCGAGTGTACATGCAGGCCCCTGCTCTGTGCTGCCCACCCCTCCCTTCCTGACCACCAACATCCTCCACCACCCCTACACGGAATGTCTAACTCTTTCCCATCGCCCTTCTCTGCACCACAGAACTTCTTACCGCCTAGAACACCTGTGCCTAGCACAACCTCAGGCCTATGCCAGTTAGTTCACTTCTAAGTCAGAGACGTCACAGGCAAAATGGGCTTCGAAGGCCTGTAACTGAAAATCAACAGGGGAAAGTCAAACACAGTGTTCCCGAGGCCACAACGGCCTAAGTCCCAGCCTCACACTTGGCACTAACTCACCCCATGACCCCAGGCAAGTCCCCTCACCTCTTGGGGCCTCACTTCTGTAAAACAGGGCAGGGCCACCACACAACCCCTGAGCGACCTTGTGGCTCTTCAGTTCTGGGACTAATAATAGATAAAGCATTTCAGAATTTTACTTTCCTGCATTGTTAATTATACAGTTACGAAATATCCCATGTTTTGTGGGATGGCAGGTATGCCCCAAGGAAATTCTAGAACTATGTCTGGCAGTTTGAGTGTACACACCTGTGTGTTGGGTTGAATCATAAGACATTGCTAATATTTGGCTCCGTTTGCTAACAAAACAGCAATGTCATGTGGTTCAATCTAAATATATTTAGCACATGAATGCAGAGAATAATGCTATCATATTCTGCTGTACATTTCATACACTTGGGATCATGAACCATACCTTCATCTATCATAGTATAAATTTAAGTGTGATAATGTATATTAAACTCCTAATATAATACCCAGCACATTAGTCAGATCTCAATATTACTAATCAAATCATTCATATTACCCACTGGAATTGCTTCAACTGTTTTTCAGCATAAGAAAATTCTTGCTTTCTGTCTAGTATAAAAGAGTGCAAAAAAAAAAAAGCATTTAGGTAGAATGGAAGAGGCAAAACTTAGGTAGAATACAACTGGTAAAAAAAAAAAAAATCACACCCAATAAATTGTGGAATTTCCTTTGTCAGTCTAGAGATTTGTTTCAATAGTTAAAACACAGGAGAGCTATTTCTTCCCCATCGCTTTGCCTCTCTCTGAAGTAACCGACCCCTAGTGATAAAAGCTGCATCATCCAGGTTACGGCCCAAAACAGAGGGTACCTTTGCAGTTAGAGCTTATCTAGGACCTTTTTAAAAAGAAAAATAGAATTGTTCATGAGCAGAGCAAAATATAAACCCTACTGGTAGAGAGTTCTGAAATGATGGTGCCTATCTCGTTAGTCTTTTCCTGTTATCATTCCCACACTCCATTTCCCTCTTCACCCTTAAGTAAAGCTTGGGTCAGCTGTTACGTAAAATTTAAATCCAGGGGTGCCTGGGTGGCTCAGTCGGTTAAGCGTCCAACTCTTGGTTTCAGCTCAGGTCGTGATCTCAGAGTTGTGCAATCAAGCCCCGCATCGGGCTCCATGCTGGGCATAGAGTCTGCTTGAGTTTCTCTCTCCCTCTCCCCTGCCCCTCCCCTCCTCCCACTCGTGCTTGTGCTCTCTCTCTAAAATAAATAAATCAATAAATAAAATAAAATCAATCAATCAATAAAATAATATCAATAAATAAAATCTTTAAATAAGTAAAATAAAATAAAATCAATAAATAAAATAATATCAATAAAATCTTTAAATAAGTAAATATAAAAAATAAAATTTAAATGTAATAGCTATATATATATATATATATATATATATATACACACATTCAAATTCCTCAGCTGATTCCCTTAGCAACAGCTTTAACTTGTACAGCCTACCTTGGATACAGAACACTCCAGCAAGAGTTCTTTGGGACTGATTTCTTAGAAAGCCTACACTGCAGTCAGAATACAGCTTGTAGAATATTTGAACGGAAAATGTAATGAATGACATTTTTAAACAAAAATTAAAGTGGGTTCATCGCAGACACATTTCAACCAAACATTTGGTTTACTTGCTCTGTTCTGCCATAGGAAAAGACCTCCCTCCTAAACGTTTGATTAATACCTCTCTAATAAAGCGGCTGGGCTGTTTCTGTCACCATCTGGCTTCGGGGGTCTAACATGGCACATACGGTCTGGTCTGGGCTGCCGCCTGGAAATATCAGTGGGCCACAAGTAAATTAAGACCAGAGACTGTGCAGGAAAACAAGCCTCTTCGCAAAGGGTCCCCAAGCCAGAGCAAGGACTGACAGTGACTCGGTGTGTGACACAGACATGGGTATGTCCTGCTGTCACACGTACTGGACAGCAACCCTGACAAGGTATCCGTTAAAATTTCTATTTGTACCACCTAGATGGGCACGAAAAGAATTCATCCCCAGTTTGAGTGCTGATTCCATACAAGCTCAACATTAAGAGATTTAAAGTGTTGTGCTGTGTTTTCCGACTGGTGAACACCATCAGGAAGCGGTAAGCGATTTTCTCATTTTCTCATATGGTAATAGCTACTGACTTGCACCTGGAAGACTGTGAAACTCACCTGTAACAGAGCCATAGGAAGGTAGAGAGAGTGGAAGAGTGAACGCAGAAAACCAGACAGCATGGAAACATTTTATCACTTATCATGACACAAGTACTTTTAAGACAGGATCTAAAGAGGTCAATTTATGGGTGAGAGTATGTATCCAGTTAAGAGTCAGCCTCAAAAAATCACAATAACAACAGGTGCTACCATTTGTTGAGCACTCACCATGTGCCAGGCCACCTGCTTTGTACTTTATATTGATTTTCTCATTTAAACCTGATAATCCTATGACTTAAGGTATTTTTTTTTCTACCTTTAGAGATAATAAAACTAAGGTTTGGATAGGTTCAGGCTTGAAAGGTCACACAGCTAGCAGGCAGCAAAGCCCACCTACTAGGCTAGTTGATCCTAATACAGATTGTCTCTGAAACATCTTTCCTGGGGGCGCCTAGGTGGCTGTCGGTTCAGCATCTGCCTTCAGCTCAGATCATGATCTCAGGGTCCTGGGATGGAGCCCCTCATCGGGCTCTCCACTCAGCAGGGGTCTGCTTGTCTCTCTCCTCTGCCCCCCCCCAGCTTGTGCTCTCTCTCTCTCGCACGCGTGCGCCCCATAAATAAAATCTTTTAAAAATAATAAAAATAAAACATCTTTCCTGGAGGATCAGAGGAGAGAACCCTAAGATCTAGTCATACGCATGGCCAGGACCTTGTCTGAAGCTGTGAAACACAGAGGAAAGAGCAAAGCTGGGCCTGGGTGTGGCCCACACACCTCCCTGAGTTGGGGAACATAGGAGCCAGGGTGCCCCACAGGACTGTCCTCATTTCTAATACATGTCAATAACATGAATCTTACAGAGTGGTCATGAGGACCCAATGAGCTAGAACAGAATGTACCACACTTAGCACCAGCATTGACCCAGTGCTCAATCGACAGTAGTCTCTCCCCTCCAACCACCCCCACTGCCTCCCCACATAGTCCATGAAAAATAGGAGGCAAAACATAGGGCTCATGGATCCAGGGACCATTGGCAACTGGCTTCCCTGGGAGTTGGGCAGTTCCAGGCCTTTAAAAGGCACTCCTGTAGGTCTCAGCTCCAAGCCAGGAGCCCATATTGCACCTGTTCTGAATAAAGTACAATGTAAGGCCACCCCTGCTGTGGAGACTTCTGATCTTCCAGCTCAATAGCAGTTAATAAATGGCCAAGACCTTGCCCTCCTAAAGTGTGGGATCCATCCAGACCGCAAATCAAAAGACATGTCTTTGGGTTCTAACTGCCACCTACTTACTTTACAACTGTGGGCAAATCATTTAACCTTCTGATCCTAGCACAGTATCAGACACACAACAGGCACTTGGTAAACAGTAACCAGTACGCTTATTACAGCTACGTATCTCATGGGACTGTAGTTGGGCTTTTTTTTTTTTAAGATTTTTTATTTATTTATGAGATAGAGACAGCCAGCGAGAGAGGGAACACAAGCAGGGGGAGTGGGAGAGGAAAAAGCAGGCTCACAGCAGAGATGCCTGATGTGGGGCTCGATCCCATAATGCCGGGATCACACCCTGAGCCGAAGGCAGACGCTTAACCGCTGTGCCACCCGGGCGCCCCTGTAGTTGGGCTTTTAAACATATGGGGAAGTGCTTTGTCTGGAAAAGTCAGGAGAGAGCGAGGTGGGTGGAAGTGAGCTGGGCATCAAGGAACTTCTACGGCAAGCAACTGCAAAAGCAGCCCTTGACGTTTCAGACATGACCATGGGGCTTGTTGGTTGGCAGAATGCTTTTCATACCTGGGTGGGTCACAGAACATACACCATGACAGCCAGACGCTGGGCTTGGGGCCAGGACACCCGGTTAGGGACAAAGACGCTACAGGGAATCTATTGACAAAAACATCAGACAGTGGCCTGGGCAGGACTGCATGGAGTACAGGCCTGACACCATTCATGTCAGATAAGCAATCTGAAAGCCCAAATTTGTTTGTGGAAGGGGAAATTTCACTTCCTCAGGTAAAATTCCCTATTTACAGAATGATCAGGATCAATGTCACTTCACTGAAAAGCACTGCTCAGATAAATTAAAAATAGCAATCAAGGGGTGCCTGGGTGGCACAGCAGTTAAGCGTCTGCCTTCGGCTCAGGGCGTGATCCCGGTGTTGTGGGATCAAGCCTCACATCAGGCTCCTCCACTGGGAGCCTGCTTCTTCCTCTCCCACTCCCCCTGCTTGTGTTCCCTCTCTAGCTGGCTGTCTCTCTCTCTCTGTCGAATAAATAGGTAAAATCGTAAAAAAAAAAAAAAAATAGCAATCAACCTTGAGGATTTTATTGGCAAGGTGGGAATCATTTCACTCTATCTGAACCCTAATAGAATACAACACACGTCAGTCTTCCCCCCATTCTTCCCTTTATTAATCAATTAGGAAACCAAAAAACTTTTTTAAAAATCATAGAAAAGACTTATAAACAACATTCAAATCTTTACCAGTCATTTGCTTTCATTTAGCATAACTGGCTTTTCCATTAAAAGAAAATTAAATAAAATATGAGATGTTATTGCAGTTGCTTAAGAGGAGATTTGGTGATTTTGCTTCTTAGAAAAATAATTTCCGCTTCCCTCCTGCCCCCCGACATTCCATCGTTGTACCCCAGCTCAGTGACACACACAGCAGGAGCGCCCAGTGGCTGGCTGCTGGGCCAACACTGGCTCAAGGCAGTGAGGGACAACGGGATCTCAGATCTTCTAAACAAGGGTGTGTGGAGGGGCCCCCTTTTTTAACAAGCTCCATAGCAATTTCCACTGCACATCAACATGTAAGGATCAGAATTCTAAATCATTAACTAATGGGCAATAAACAGAGGTTAACTCTCTGAATGGTCAGAAGTATATTCCAGGACACTCCCAACACTTCACTGTTCCCCATTTTGCACCACTCCTGCCTTAATCTTTCCAATGCTATCCCACCAGCTTTGGGGTGCCCTCCCTTACAATGCTCACTTCTTTCTCCCTACAAGCTAATTGCTACCTGCCCAAATCCTACACATTCTTGAAAACAGTTAAATACCATTTCCACTCTTTCCTCTATGTAGCTTTCTGTGATCCTATCAGCCAGAAGTAATTTCTTCTGTGGCTAAATTTCCATTTAATTTGTGCTTTATTCGCATCATTATCACCCTCTACCTTACACTGTAGATACTAAGGCACACATTTCTTCCCATATTAGGTGGCCAGCTTCTAGGGAGAAGAATCCACATGGGATTCACCTTTGTGTCCACAGAACCCAGCACCTGATAGTTGCTCTATTACCTACAAAAGGAAACAAATTAAAAAACAAAGGAACAAAGGAAGGAAGGAGAATGTGTGTCCTTTCTGATAACTTTTATCGTTCTGTAGTTTGCAAAAACAAGCTGAGCTTGCTCCACAGACCATTAACATTTCTATATACACACTCAGCCTGCTAATAAAAGCACACTGAGGATTCTTAAAGGCCCTATAAGAAAGGTTTTATATCCTGGCTTTAGCATCGCTGGCATCTGTGGCATCTAAAACCTGAGAACGCTATTCCTCTGAGGTGTCATTAGCTTTCTGTGTGCCTTCAAAGGCTCAAAGACAATTTCCTGGACTCCTGTAAGAATGCCAGTTTCTTTCCAGCCACTGCAAAATATATCTTAGCTACCGCTGGAATTGTCATTTGCTTTCTATGCCTTCAAAAGCACTGTGAGAGATATAGCCCTATGCTATTATTGGCACTGTCAGTTTCCCCATGTCATATCAAAAGAGCCCCGCAAAGTTTCTTTGTGTGTGCATCTCTGTGTGTGTGCACAGTGATGCTAAGATTATTTTTCTGGTGAAATGCCTTGTCCACAAAGCCTACCCAATTTTTATCTAATAGCTTCCTAAAGAAAGAATGTCTGGGGTGGCGGGGGAGGAATCCAAAGAGTAACCACCTTTGTTTCACCCATACCTATATTAAGAGAACAGTGGTGAGAGCAATGCCCTAAAATCCAAAAGAATATTCACATATGGGGCAGAATGTAACCTACCTAGAATTTCACACCAAGATTCAAAATGCAGTCACTGTTTTCATCAAACAATACCATTAGTTAAGGCATAGGTTCTCTTACTTCCCCTGAAAAGTTATCCTTTATGACAGAATTATAAACTGTCTCCAATTCACAAAGTTGCCGAGGATTCTTCCACACTGCAAACGTACAGTGGTTTTCAATAGGCGTGCTGCTGGCATTTAGGGCAGGACAAGTCTCTGTTGTGGGGGATTATCCCTCACTCTGCTGAATGTTTTGCATCCCTGATAATGCCAGTAACCATCCCCAGTCAATGAGATTACCAGAAATGCACCTGCCAACATTTCCAGGCACCCAGCTACTCCTAAGGGAAGTAAGTACGGCTAGTGCATAGACCGATGGGAACACACACTGGCACACACACTTTAAAATCTCCATTGCTGCTACATGTGTTCTGGGTTATATGTATGCATGTATCACTAGAGAGGGAAAGAAATAAGGAAAAAAACGGATGCAGAGAGTGGAACTAACATTTGCCAAATGCCAAATGTGAGCAAGCCAGATGCGCACTGCTTTCACAAGTACAAGCAGCTTTGGACACAGATTTGACTTGACCATTTACAAACACAGAATGTCTTTACATTTCCTAATCACTGGTATCTCTGCATTTGTTCCTTTCCCAAGCCTCAAGGATAGTGGAATGGGGAAAGAAAATCTAAAAATGCCAATTAACAGCATTTCTACTCCTTATGATCCACACAGTCCTATCCAGGGAAATTTGTGTTCTGATTGTTAACAACAAAATCAGGCTTCCTTCTCTCAACTGATCTTTCTCCTTCCCCTCCTCAAGTCCTGCTTCTTAGGGCTCTGGTTCCCCTGAACCCAAGGCTGGGGGGAGGAGGAAGACATGGGCATCTTCTTGAGGGCAAAAGAAGGAAAATTATTGTTTCAAATTACTGCTACACCCATTTCTTCACCTCGTCATTTTACATATATGTTGTTTCATTTAGTTTTCTCAACAACCCTGAAGGATGTATATTTCAACTCTCATTTTGAAGGTCAAATGAATTTTCCAAGTAGGGGAGCCAGTCTGTTCACCCTAAAGCCGTGCTCACTTCCCTTTACGTCTCTGCCTCTATAATACCTCACTGCCACCGTTACCACTAATAGTGACAACAATGCCAAAGAAGGTCCATGTCAGGAAAGAACATGCAGCAAATTTGTGTCTGTCTGTTTAAAAGTAAGTTTCAGGCAGCCAGAAGCTAGAGGGATAGGATGTTCTGGTTGACAGAATCCATCAATTAGCCCCAAATTACCTCTGTTTGTGCAGAACAAAATTGGGATAGTGTTAGAAAGAGCCTTCTCCCCTCAAGGGGTTTGCCAACTAGTGAGAAAATTAAGACTTACAGACAGCGAGGATTATGCAATGCTGCCGCGTAAGTAAGGCTGACAGTAAAGGCATTTGGAAATTTACCAAGAAGACTTGAATGTCTTCCTCAACTCCTGTCCTGGAAAAAATATCAACTTAAATATAATTAACATAACAAGCTTTTGATATGATTCATTATAACGTATCCATCACACAGTAAACATTTAGTAAATATTTGTGGGACAGATGAATAAATGAGGTAATGAGGTAGCACCACTAGGAAACACAAGAGTGGAGAAGGAAAGAATTTTTCAGTGGGTCGTTAGCACTATCTAAAGGAACAAGGTACGATACAGTAGCCCTTTCCCATTCTGGAGACTGGCCTAAATTTAGAATACCACCACAGGCAGAATTTGCCTCATAAAATGTGCTTGTGCAGACCACAAAGCTGGGCTGAGAGATGAATGCTGAGTACCTCATTTTCGGGGCTCAGCTACTAGCTAAGGGAGCCATGCCAGCTTCCACAGAGATGCCCCAGGAGAACTACAAATTAACAGGAGTCAACGAAGTTCAGATACACTAAAAGACAGTCAAAGTCAGAAATGGCAAAGAACCCAGTCATGCCACATGATCTTGAATATGTTTATGTTAATGCTTTATTATCACTGGAATTAAAATAGAAAATTCTTAAAGATCTCCTGAAGAACACATAGAGAGGGAGACTGTATCTGTTCTCCCCCAATGCACCACCATGACTCACTCCAGTCTGAGGAACACCACCCTTGATGAAAAGACAGCTGGCAGCAGCCCGCATGCAAAGAGACATCATTCCACATGCGGACAACACAAAAATCCATTCTTCCTGAATGTCTGAAAAAAAAACTTGAATTAAATAAGATTTAAATTCCTACAACACCATAAAGTTAATAATATATGATTTTCATATCTGAATTTCTCTACTTCGTACTTATTCAAACTCTGACATTTTTTAATTATGTATTTATTCTACTTAACAACAACCTTGTGAATTTTAATCAAGTCAGCTGAAGTACTCACTAATTTACTCAATTCTCTTTTATCATAAATATAACAAATGTCCTTAACCTCAGTATCAAATATTCATTGATTGGTTTAACGCTAAATAGTAAGCTTCAGGGAAGATCCCTAGAGAATATCATTTATTATATCACCCTCTGTACATTCCTTCTGGATGATATCTCAGTGATGTCTACTCTTGTGAAACAAATCTATTTTGTAAAGTGACCACTAAACATAGGTATGAACTCTGAACCAAATTCAAAAAGTGGGTTATCCAACAAAATGTGGTATATACATACAAATATTATTCACCCTTTAAAAGGAATGAGATTCTGATACATCATACAACATGGATGAACCTTGAGAATATTATGCTAAATGAAAAATAAGTCAGACACAAAAGGACAAACATTGTGTGATTCCACCTACATGAGATACCTGGAATAGGCAAATTCATAGAGACAGAAGGTAAAATGGAGGTTACTAGGGGCTCGGGGAAAGAGAAGATAAGGAGTTACTGCTTAATGGATACAGTTTCTATTTGGGATGATGAGAGAGTTCCAGAAATGGATAGTGTTGATGGCTGTACAACATTGTGTTGTACTTATGTCACTGAACTGTACACTTAAAAAATTGTTAAAATGGTGCGCCTGGGTGGCTCAGTCCGTTAAGCATCTGCCTTCAGCTCAGGTCGTGATCTCAGGGTCCTGGGATGGAGCCCAGGTCAGGCTCTCTGCTCAATGGGAATTCTGCTTCTCCCACTCTCTCTGTCCCTGTCCCCCACCCCCACCCCGCACACTCTCATTCTCAAAAAAATAAATAAAAATCTTTTTAAAAAATGATAAATACGATAATTTTACATTATGTACATTTTACCACTATACAAAAAGTAGGTGTCCAAATCAAGGATAATTACAAATGATTTGGTTTCTCCTTCCCCTCATCACACCCTATATATATCTTATTTGTTTATAAAACAAAGTCTAGATAATCACAAAAGATATCCTACAGATGGGACAGAGCACTCCGGAATTTACAAACTGAGAGTGACCAAGACTTCTACTGCAATGTCTGGAAGCTACATTCATCAAAATATCATGTATGGTTATCCTTAGGGGATGAAGTTTTTCAATGATTTTTATTTTCTTCATATTTTGGGGTACTACTGATTTCATTCATAGTAAGCATTCATCATTTAACAAAAACAATGTAGTTACTTATATGGTCAATTAATCTTCGACAAAGCAGGAAAGAATATCCAATAGGAAAAGTCTCTTCAACAAATGGTATTGGGAAAACTGTACTACTACATGGAAAGAAAGAAAGTGGACCACTCTGTTACACCATACACAAAAATAAACTAAAAGTGGATTAAAGACCTAAATGTGAGACCTAAAATCATAAAAATCCTAAACAAGAACACAACCAGTAACTTCTTTGACATCAGTCATAGCAACTTTTTTCTAGGAATGTCTCCTGAGGCAAGGGAAATAAAAACAAAAAGAGACTACTGGGACTACATCAAAATTAGAAGCTTCTGCACAGGAAAGGAAACAACCAATAAAACTAAAAGACAACCTACTGAATGAGAGAAGATATTTACAAATGACATATCTGATAAAGAGTCAGTATCCAAAATATATAAAGAACTGACTCATAGATACAATATCTAGATAGACAGATTAGATATATATAGATATATTATATAGACATTATATATATGTATTTATATATATATAATATATATAAATACACAAGGACAACTCAATACCCAAAAAACAAATTATCCAGTTTAAAAATGGGCAAAGGACATAAACAGACATTTCTCCAAAGAAGACATACTGATGGCCAACAGACGTGAAAAGATGTTCATCATCACTTACCATCAAGGATGCAAATCAAAACTACAATGAGATACCACCTCACACCTGTCAGAATGGCTAAAATCAACAACACAAGAAACAACAGGTATTGGCAAGGATGCAGAGAAAAGGGAACACTTGTGCACTATTGGTGGGAATGCAAACTGGTACAGCCACTGTGGAAAACAGTATAGAGGTTCCTCAAAATTTTTTAAATAGAAATACCTTATGATCCAGTAATTCTATTACTGGGCATTTACCCAAAGAATATGAAAACACTAATTCTGAGGGATACATGCACCCCTATATTTATAAGAGCATTATTTACAATAGCCAAAATATGGAAGCAGCCCAAGTATCCATAGATTGACGAATGGATAAAGAAGATGTGGTATATATATACAGTGGAATATTATTCAGCCATAAAAAGTCATGAAATCTTGCCATTTGCAACAACACGGATGGAACTAGGAGCATAAATGCTAATCGGAATAAGTCAGTCAAAGAAAGAAAAATACCATATGATTTCACTCATTTAAGAAACAAAACAAATCAGCAAGGGGGAAAAAGAGAGAAAGGCAAACCAAGAAACAGACTCTTAATTATAGAGAACAAACTGATGGTTACCAGAGGGGAGGTTGGTAGAGGGATGGGGGAAATAGGTGATGGGGATTAAGGAGGGCCCTTGTTGTGATGAGCGCCAGGTGATGTATGGAAGTGCTGAGTCACTATACTGTACACCTGAAGCTAATATAACACTGTACGTTAACTAACTGGAATTAGAATAAAAACTGAAATATGTGTACACACACACATATATATACAGTTATTTAACAAAGAAAAGCTGACTAAAACATTGCACAGTAGAGTCCATTTTGTCTGTCATCTTCCTCCATTTTATCTGGCTTCAACAACTTTGACCTGAGACACAACTCCACTCATCAGGCAGTATTTATTAATTTCTTAATTATAATTTATTAATTATAGGAACTTTGGATTCCTACCCAGGAGATAATCTTCCAAGCATAAAAGTAGCATGATTTCTAGGGTTTTCCTTTCTTTCCTTTTAAAGATAGATAAATACAGAACTTTTTCCAAAATCTGGCTGAGTTCTGTAGAAAACCTGACCCTTGGTGCCTTTGACTAATCTCAAATCATAAAAGCTATGGCAAAGGACTTTTCAAAAGGAATATGTTTGTCTTACTATAAAATGGCTGTAAGAGTCTAGTAGCCTAATAGAGGTTGAAACATTGCTGTAAGTAATAACAGTTACTAGTATCTATTTCTGTGAATGAACTTCCTGTCCTCATTAAAAGATGGAAGAGATTAAGATACCACATCATCTATTATATAATACTTTTGTGGATCAATTAATATTTTGAACCAAAAATGTTTAGGAGGAAGAACTCTTCTTAGAGACGTTCAGATGACTTTGAAGCCCGCAGAATGTATGTATCATTCAGCATCACTCAATGGTTCCCCCTTTGCCTTCAGGATCAAGTTCAAGCTTGTTAGCCTGGTAGCTGAGGGCCTTTATGACCTGGCCCCGAATGTTCTCCAGCCTCAGCTCCCACCATACCACCCATGCTACATTCCTCGAGGAACAGTGAGCACTTCTAGACCAATTACATCTCTCCTTAGTACCACTGTACATGTTATTCCCACTCCTAGAATGTCCCCACTTCTCTCCCCTCTCTGCTTAGCTAACTCCTACCCCCACCTTCTAGGCTTAGGCCAACTATCCAGGTCCACTTCTCTATTAAAATTTTCATCTGGGCCTCTCTGGCCCCCAGCCCCACCACATCAACCCTTCCAACCCTGTGAAAAATTCTCCAAGACTTATTTACCCAAATGTCCCAGGATCCTGGGCTATACACAGAATGAGCACACAGCAAATATTTTTGAATGAATGAATGATGTCTTTGAACTACTCTCCACATTATGAAGAATGACAATTCCCACAGGGTCAGGTTTTCTAACAAGCTGTCCCAAGCGGTACCGGATTCAGAGCAAATGAGAGATATGAAAAGACCAGCTCTCCACCCACATCAGGAGTCAGCCCAATGGCCTAACTGTATGCTCTCTCCTGGCAAGGATTTAAAGTTTAACCAGAAAAGAAAGGCACCTGGCCTGCACAATAGGGAAGCAGGATGAAGAAGTGACAAGTCTCCTGTGCAGTCAAGGACCTGAGAGTCCAGCCCCAGAGGACAGACCTAGCCAGAAAGTTGCCCTCTGCTCTTCAAAGGGAACACCTGGCAGCCTTCATACACTCTAGAATGTTCTGGCACAATTACTGGACTTACCCTCAAGATCTGGAACACTGTCATGGTAAATCGTCTAAAATCACCAGTGACCCAGACATAGCAACAAGTGGTTTGGCAAGTAGATGGAAGTGGCAACTTGCCTCAAGGCCTCTTAGTTCAAATTTATACTTTCTTTCAATCTTACAATTTAGTATCTCAATTTAATCATAAAGTAAATTATCTTCCAAAATAATAAATGTTCACTACCTTTCTAAATAAAAAAATACATTTTCCCAGCACATAAACCAATAGCTTTATTTTTATGCTAGAACTGATGTGAAATTACATGTCATGAATTATTCATGTCACCCAATTTAATTATTTTTACTGAATTCATATCTAATCCATAAAAATGTTTAACTCAACCAAAAAAAATCATCTCTGCACCCTTGAATAATAGATTTCTTGCAAAATTTCAGGAAAGATAAGCATATATTTGGCATTTGAAATGGCAAGGCATATTATAATTGTTATGATGAAAATAATTTTAATTATCTAACCATACATTCTGTTCTATGTACTGACTGGTGTCTCATAAAGGAAAACTAATTTAATATCAAAGTAGAATCATAGGAGCAAGAAATGAGTCTTAGTTCCAATTACGGCACCAAAGTCACTTTGGGATTTTTCCCCAAGATTCACAAGTATAGCAAGCAGATGCTCCCTTAAATGGGAGCAGATACTTTGTCCAATTAAAAGCATAAATTTTGTGCTTAAAGAAGAGATCTGATTTATCACAAAGAAATCAGAAAGCAGTGTTTGTCTTTCTATGACTTATTTCACTTAACATAATACCCTTTAGGTCCATCCATGTTGTAAACGTCAAGGTTGCATTCTTTTTTATGACTGAGTAATATTCCAGTGTGTGTGTGTATCTCAGATCTTTTTTATTCATCCATCTATTGATGGATATTCAGGTACTTCTATATCTTGGCTATTGTAAACAATGCTGCAATAAACATAGGGGTGGATATATCTTTTTGAACTCATGTTTTCATTTTCTTTGGCTAAATACCATCTGATTCCATTTATATGTGGAATTTGAAAAAAAAAAAAAAAGGAATGGACAAAAAAAACAGAAACAGAACCACAGGAGAAGGAAGGGAAGAATGAAGGAGCGGGTAAACAGAAGGGGGAATGAACCACGAGAGACTATGGATTCTGGGAAACAAACTGAGGGCTTCAGAGGGGAGGAGGGCGGGGGATGGGCTAGCCCAGTGATGGGTATTAAGGAGGGCACGTATTGCATGGAGCACTGGGTGTTATACGCAAATAATGAATCATCGAACCTTACATCAAAAACTAAGGATGTAGTATATGTTGACTAACATAATATAATAAAAATTATTATTAAAAATTAATTCATTAATTTTTTTTAAACAAAGAAAAGAAACAGACCCATAAATACAGGGAACAAACTGGTGGCTGCCAAAGTGGGGAGGAATGGGTAAAATGGGTAAAGGCGAGTGGGAGGTACAGGCTTCCAGTCACGGAATGAATAAGTCATGGGGATAAAAGGTACAGCACAGGGAATATAGTCAATGGTATTGTAACAGCACTGCGCAGTGATGGATGGTAGCTACACTTGTGGTGAGCACAGCATAACCTAGAGTTGCTGAATCACTACGTTGTATACCTGAAACTAAAATAACATTGTGTGTCAACTATACTTCAATTAAAAAATGTTTTAAAAAACAAAACATAAATCAGAAGGAGAAAACCATCATTCCCTTCTTTAGTGAAAAACCATTCTGGGCTCATGCATCTTACCTACTGACCTCCTTGGAAATGTTCCTGCTCTTGTCCATGTCTTTGCCAACTGTCCCCCCACCTACTTCTCTGTCCCAAACCCTGGCATTATTTGAGGGTGGTTTCAAGGTCCCCAAAGAAAGCTTTGGAATCCCCTTGCCTCTAAGTTCATAGAGACTGTCTTCAGATCCATTGACCTTCACGACCACTTATACCACACACATCTGCAGCCACACCCAAGCCAGAAATCCCTCTATCCCTGCAATCCCAAATGCCAGCAAACCATTCTCTGACAGCCTCATAGAACTTTCCCTCTCTCTCAACACATTTACTCTCTGACTTCATCAAGACTTCCAACCCCTTGACCCCACTATGTTCTCTGGTCCACTAACATTCCTAATAAGACTAAAATCACAATTCATCATTTAAATCACTTTTTTTCTTTAACAATCTGGAAGTCTTTTTTTTTTTTTTCTTATAGATCTATTATGCCATGGATTCATAAGGAATAATTTCCAGCAGCTCAAGTTCTTTTCCACTGGTTCTCACACACTCTTGCCTCTCTGGCCAGAGGAGGCAGGTGCTTTAGTTGAACCCAGGCACTTTTCCCTTTGGCTTCCTTCTTTTTTTTTTTTCTTTTTTTTGCATGTAGCTGTCCAATTTTCCCAGCACCATTTATTGAAGAGACTGTCTTTTTTCCCTTTGGCTTCCTTCTTTGTCTGATTCTTTTTCATGCATTTCAGGAAGCTATCTTGGCTCTCAGAGGGCTTAAAATGTTCTCTCTTGCTCTTGTGCATGTGCTCTATTAACACTCTTGGCAATAACCTTGTCCTTAACTTGTTTGTTTACCATAACGCCATAGTAATACTTGCGGGCCATTCCTTGGTATCTACAATATCACCCTTCTTGTAGCTTCACGTGTATGCTGCCAAAGGGACAACTCTGTTTTCTAAAAGGCCTAGAGAACATATAGCCCGTGTTTTCCCTGCTTTCCCTTTATGTTCATCCTTCTGACAAATTATTAGAAGATGGTGATTCCAAACAAAAGGCTTAAATCACGCTTTGTCCCAACCTCCAACTCTCCTTTAAACTTCTGCCACACCTGCCCCACAAAATCCCACACCTAGATCACAACCACATCTAATTTTCCCCTTCTACAGCCTACTGAGCACTGCTAGAGGTCACACAGTCATTTAGGTTGGTGCCATGACAAAGCCTCAGGCAGACCATCAGCCCCACCCGGAAGTCCTACATGCCTCCAATGTCAAGATCATCCTAACCACCAGGTTCAAAGGATAAAGGACTCTCTTACCTGTACCTATTTCAATGGCATTTTTTAAGTGGCTAATTTCTTATTATGTTTTTCCAAAATGTTTGACTTGATTTTAATGCAAACATCTTATTTTTTTTTTGCACTTCTATTTCATGGGTTTGCCTAATATATATAATTAAATGGTGTAAACTTAGTAACAAGCCAACTGACGCAAAAACATTTGGGAACAAACACAACAGACCCTTGGTAAAGCATACAAATTACACAAGTGCACAGATACACAAAAACGTAGCCTACTAGCTGAAAACATTCAGTCTAGCAACATAACAGCCACGGTGGTTAAAGAGAGAACAAGGCTTATCAATTAATACAGCAAGTCTTTTAAGTGAAAATCAGTCAGGAGAGCTTCTACTGTTCTGCTCTACCCTTTAATTTAGAAGTGTTTTTACATAATCACCTCTTCTACTATATTCTCTCTATGCCTTCTCATTTTGGTATCGTTAGCTTATGTATAGCACACTTCCAAGGAAATTATAGATTTTCAGCAAATGTTTTGAATTGAAGTGACATGAATTAAACTGAGGTGATACTGGCTAAAATATATGAACACCCCAAAAGTTGTAGATGTACATTTTTGTGTGACTGAGCCATACAGAGAAGTAAGTCCTTACCGCTTGGTGTCACTACCCCCTCTGTACACATTCCATAGTGCTAACCAGAAACCATAACACCAACTGGCAGGTTACAGGTCTTAGACAGCAAGGCACCTCTTCCAATTAGCACAGAAAGCTCTTCTTGCTCACACACTGAAAAGTCTATCTCCTTCCTGCTTGGTAAAATTACAAATTCATTGTTTCCAACCTCAGCAGAGCCCTAATGTTCCTAAATACTATGTTCACCTATGCCTAATAAGTTCCTCTGCTGGAGACTCTACTTGTTCTTTCAGAACTACTCTCCACAATTCCCTGCCCTATGTGTGTCCTATATGGACTATGCATTGATGGGCTCCCTTGATCTCTGTCTTCTGGTTGGCTTTGGCTAATGGGGGGCACTGGCAGGAACCTGGACAATAGACTGTCTACAAGTATACTCCTCTGGCTGTCTCCCCCTTCCAGGCCAGAATTTGGCAGTGGTTGTGTTCCTCTACTGCAGGGCACAATTTCTGTGGAGTGATCCTCTCCTACAGCACAATTCCATTCTCACAATGGCCCCCTCCTCTTGCCCCTTTGGATCTAGTAGTGGTAAAGCTGTGCTAGCTCCTGGGTGCTCTACCATCCCTCACTGCTTCCTTTTAGCCCTGCCCACCTTTGTAACTAGTGTCTTCATTCAACTTTCTCCAATTAGCCCTCTTGAGTACTTCCACCAGGACCCTGACCAAGACAGTCCCTTTATCCACTATGCACAGAGGTAATTCCAAGACTCTACCATTCTCAGTATTCTACTCCAGGCCCAAATTCTGAAAAGTCTTCCACTCGACCCCATCTCTTCTCCTGCCCTAAGACTATTCTTCACGGACAAGCTGGTACTCCCCAAGAATCAAGCACAAGCCCCTAGTAGCACTCAACACTTCTGTCACACATTTTTTTGAATGTTTTTCTCTCCAAAAGGGCAAGGTTGTGTATAAATCATCTCAGTACCCGAGTGCTTATCAGAGAACCAAAAATATATATAAATACTTTGCCACATTTGCTTTTCTAAGCTAGAGTAACTCCGCACTTCAATCATTTAGTCCAGTGCAAACCACTCCCAAGTATAGAACTTAACCACTGTTCTCTGAGGTTGCAACAGAAAGCACCTTAACCAAATGGCCTTCATTACCTCCTCTAAATACTAAAGATGACCCAATGAAGACTTAGATAGCAGGCTCTTATAGTGTCCTGTCATCACGTTGTTCGTCAAAAATAGTTTTCCTTCAACAGACACCCATTCATATTTTTTATGAAGACATGTATTTTATGGACAAATTATATACCAATATTAAAACATACTGGAGGAGAAGATGGCGGAGGAGTAGGGGACCCCTTTTTCAGCCGGTCCCCTGAGTTGAGCTGGATAGGTACCAGACCAGCAGGAATATCCACGGAATCAGCCTGAGACGCAGGAAGATACATCTGGATCTCTACAAATGAACATCTCCAGCGCTGAGTATCGAGGTACGAAGCGGGGAGCCGTGAAACCGCGCACAGATATCGGAAGCTAAACAGAAGGGGGAGGGAGCCGCCGTGTCAGGGCGCCGGGAAGCGGTAGCCACCTGCAAGGGGGAGCGGACAGACCGCGGACCCGCACGCTTGAGACAGCAGGCTGAGAAGGGAGCTCCGGGAGCGCACGCGGGACGGCTGGCGGTTGGCGGGCCACCTGCACGGGGGAGCAGGCGGACTCGCGGACGGCACCCGCGAGACAACAGACTTAGAACGCGAGCTCCAGGAGCGCGCGCGCAGGGCGGCTGGCGGGCCACCTGCACCGGGGAGCGGGTGGACCGCGGACCCACACTCTGGAAACAGCAGACTGAGTCCCTGAGCCGGGAGCGTGCACCACCAAGCATCTCACGGAGCTCCGGAGCTCCGGTGTGCTCACTGGATCGAGGCTGAGACCGGGAGCTCCGGGAGCGTCCGCGGGGCGGCTGGCGGCTGGAGGGCCACCTGCACGGGGGAGCAGGCGGACTCGCGGTCAGCACCCGTGAGACACCAGACTGAGACGGGGAGCTCCGGGAGCCCGCGCGGGGCGGCTGGCGGCGGGCGGGGTTGGAAACACAAAGGACAGAGACGTGCCGGCCCTGGAAGTGAGGGCTGGGACGCCGGGTGTGGGGCGCACAGCCCGGGATGCTGCAGGGTTGAGCAGCACCAACAGAAACAGAGTTAAAGTGGCCAGAACATCAGTGGAGAACGATCCGCGATCCCTCTGTTCTGAGACAGAGGCTGAATTTCAGCCGCTGCTGCTCTCTCAGAAGAGGCATAGCAAACCGCCAGGGAAAGCCGCCAGAGAACAAAAGCCCGGAAATACCGGCTCACAGGGTGCCCATCCCCATCCCCCCTCGCAAGGGACACAGAGACTCTACCCAAACAGGGTTTTCTGAGTACCTGCAGGCAGGCCCCTCCCCCAGAAGGCAGGCTGAAAAATCAAGAAGCCCACAACCCGGAGCGCCTGAGTGGCGCAGTCACCAAGCACCTGTCTTCGGATTAGGGTGTG